>NC_054473.1:4121765-4154265 GCF_017639515.1 Carcharodon carcharias
CCCACACACACACACACACACTCACTCTCGCACACACACACACTCAAACATATCACACATGCACTCATACACAAACACACACACACACTCAATCTCTCACACACATACACACACAAACTTGTCACACATGCACTCATACTCAAACACACACACACACACTCACTCTCTCAAGCACACACAAACATATCACACATGCACTCATACTCAAACACACACACACACACACACTCACTCTCTCACACACGCGCACAAACATGTCACACATGCACTCATAATCAATCCCACACACACACACACTCACTCTCTCACACACACACACACAATCAATCTCTCACACACACACACACAAACATGTCACACATGCACTCATATTCAATCCCATACACACACACACACACTCTCTCAAACACACACACACACTCACTCTCTCACACACACACAAACATATCACACATGCACTCATACCCAATCCCACACACACACACACACTCACTCTCGCACACACACACACTCAAACATATCACACATGCACTCATACACAAACACACACACACACACACACACTCACTCTCTCACACACACACACACACACAAACATGTCACACATGCACTCATACCCAATCCCACACACACACACTCACTCTCTCCCACACGCACACAAACATGTCACACATGCACTCATACTCAAACACACACACACACACACACACTCACTCACTCACACACGCACACAAACATGTCACACATGCACTCATACTCAAACCTACACACACACACAATCACTCTCTCACACACACACACACAAACATGTCACACATGCACTCATACTCTAACCCACACACACACACACACACACACACTCTCTCTCTCACACACACACACACAAACATGTCACACATGCACTAATACACAAACCAACACACACACACACACTCTCTCACAAACAGACACTCACAAACATGTCACACATGCACTCATACTCAAACCCACACACACACATTCACTCTCTCTCTCTCACACACACACACCCAAACATATCACACATGCACTCATACTCAAATCCACCCACACACACACACACTCACTCTCTCTCTCACACACACACACACAAACATGGCACACATGCACTAATACTCAAACCAACACACACACACACACAATCACTCTCTCACACACACACTCAAACATATCACACATGCACTCATACTCAATCCCACACACACACACTAAAACATATCACACATGCACTCATACTCAAACACTCACACACACACACACACACACTCTCTCTCACACACACACACAAACATGTCACACATGCAATCATACTCAATCCCACACACACACACACACACACACACTCTCTCACACACACACACTCAAACATATCACATTTGCACTCATACACAAACACACACACACACACTCACTCTCTCACACACACACGCACACAAACATGTCACACATGCACTCATAATCAATCCCATGCACACACACACTCACTCTCTCACACACACACACTAAAACATATCACACATGCACTCATACTCAAACACTCACACACACACACACACACACTCACTCTCTCACACACACACACACAAACATGTCACACATGCACTCATACTCAATCCCACACACACACACACACACACTCACTCTCTCACACACACACACTCAAACATATCACACATGCACTCATACACAAACACACACACACACAAACTCACTCTCTCACACACACACACAAACATGTCACACATGCACTCATACTCTAACCCACACACACACACACACTCTCACTCTCTCACAAACACAAACATGTCACACTTGCACTCATATTCAAACCCACACACACACACTCACTCTGTCTCTCACACACACACACACAAACATGTCTCACATGCACTAATACACAAACCAACACACACACACACTCACTCTCACACACACACACACACAAACAAACATGTCACACATGCACTCATACACAAACCAACACACACACATACTCACTCTCTCACACACACACACACACAAACATGTCACACCTTTACTCATACTCCAACCCACACACACACACTCACTCTGTCTCTCACACACACACACACAAACACGTCACACATGCACTAATACACAAACCAACACACACACACTCACTCTCTCACACACACACACAAACATGTCACACATGCACTAATACACAAACCAACACACACACACTCACTCTCTCTCTCTCACACACACACACCCAAACATATCACACATGCACTCATACTCAAACCCACACACACACATTCACTCTCTCTCCCTCACACACACACACCCAAACATATCACACATGCACTCATACTCAAACCAACACACACACACACACAATCACTCTCTCACACACACACACTCAAACATATCACACATGCACTCATACTCAAACCCACACACACCCAAACACACACACACTCTCACACACACACAAAGATGTCACACATGCACTCATACTAAATTCCACACACACACACACACACTCACTCTCTCACACACACACACTAAAACATATCACACATGCACTCATACGCAAACATACACACACACACACACACTCTCTCACAAACACACACTCAAACATATCACACATGCACTCATACTCAAACACACACACACACACACAATTACTCTCTCACACACACAAACATGTCACACATGTACTCATACTCAAACACACACACACACACAGACTCACTCTCTCACACACACACACAGAAACATGTCACACATGCACTCATACTCAATCCCACACACACACACAAACACTCTCTCTCACACACACACACACACAAATATTTAACACCTACACTCATACTCAAACACACACACACACACTCACTGTCACACACACACACACACTCTCTCACACACACACACACACACTCAAACATATCACACATGCACTCATATTCAAACACACACTTACACACCCACTCTCTCATACACACAAACATGTCACACATGCACTCATATTCAAACACACAAACACACACACACTCACTCACTCTCTCACACACTCACACTCAAACATATCACACGTGCACTAATAATCAAACCCACACACTCTCACTGTCACACACACACACTAACATATCACACATGCACTCATATTCAAACACACACACACACACACACACACTCTCACACACACACACACACAAACATGTCACACATGCACTCATACTCAATCCCACACACACACACACACACACACACACACTCAAACATATCACACATGCACTCATACTAATACCCACACATACTCACTCTCTCACAGACACAAACATATCACACATGCACTCATACTCAAACCCACACACACACAAACTCACTCTCTCACACACACACACTCAAACATATCACACATGCACTCATACTCAAACCTACACACAAACACACTCACACTCTCACAGACACACACACACAAACATGTCACACATGCACTCATACTCAAACCCACACACACACACACACACACACTCTCACAGACAAACATATCACACATTCACTCATACTCAAACCCAGACACACACATACACACCCTCTCTCACACACACAAACATGTCACACATGCACTCATACTTAATCCCACACACACACACGCACACACACTCACTCTCTCACACACACACACTCAAACATATCACACATGCACTCATACTCAAACACACACAAACACACACACACACACACTCTCTCACACACACACACACTCAAACATATCACACATGCACTCATATTCAAACACACACACACACACTCACTCTCACACACACACACACAAACATATCACACAGGCACTCATATTCAAACACACACACACACACTCACTCTCTCTCTCTCACACACCCACACGCAAACTCACTCTCTCACACACACACCACACACACTCACCTCTCTCACACAGACACACTCAAACATTTCACACATGCACTCATACTCAAACCCACACTCTCTCTCACACAGACACACAAACATATCACACATGCACTCATATTCAAACACACAACACACACACACACTCACTCTCTCACCACACACACACTCACGCTTCTCTCACACACACACACACTCACTCTCTCACTCACACACACTAAACATTTCACACATGCACTCATACTCAAACCCACACACTCTCTCACACACACACACACACAAACATATCACAGATGCACTAATACACAAACCAACACACACACACACTCACTCTCTCACACACACACACACACAAACATGTCACACTTGCACTCATACACAAACCAACACACACACACACACACAAACATGTCACACTTGCACTCATACACAAACCAACACACACACACACTCAATCTCTCACAAACACACACTCACAAACATGTCACACATGCACTCATACTCAAACCCACACACACACATTCACTCTCTCTCTCTCACACACACACACCCAAACATATCACACATGCACTCATACTCAATCCCACCCACACACACACACACTCACTCTCTCTCACACGAACACACACACAAACATGTCACACATGCACTAATACTCAAACCCACATTCTCTCTCACACACACACAAACATATCAAAGATGCACTCACTCTCAAACACACACACACACACACTCACTCTGTCTCTCACACACACAAACAAACATATCACACATGCACTCATATTCAAACACACACACACACACTCACTATCTCTCTCACACACACACACAAACATGTCACACATGCCCTCATACTCAATCCCACACACACACACTCACTCTCTCACACACACACACATAAACATGTCACACATGCACTCATACTCAATCCCACACACACACACACACACACTCACTCTCGCACACACACACACTCAAACATATCACACATGCACTCATACACAAACACACACACACACACTCAATCTCTCACACACATACACACACAAACTTGTCACACATGCACTCATACTCAAACACACACACACACACACTCACTCTCTCAAGCACACACAAACATATCACACATGCACTCATACTCAAACACACACACACACACACACTCACTCTCTCACACACGCGCACAAACATGTCACACATGCACTCATAATCAATCCCACACACACACACACTCACTCTCTCACACACACACACACAAACATGTCACACATGCACTCATACTCAATCCCACACACACACACACACTCACTCTCTCACACACACACACTAAAACATATCACACATGCACTCATACTCAAACACTCACACACACACACACTCACTCTCTCTCACACACACACACAAACATGTCACACATGCAATCATACTCAATCCCACACACACACACACACACACTCACTCTCTCACACACACACACTCAAACATATCACACATGCACTCATACACAAACACACACACACACACACACTCACTCTCTCTCACACACACACAAACATGTCACACATGCATTCATACTCAATCCCACACACACACACACACACACTCACTCTCTCACACACACACACTCAAACATATCACACATGCACTCATACACAAACACACACACACACACACACTCACTCACTCACACACACACAAACACAAACATGTCACACATGCACTCATACTCAATCCCACACACACACACACACTCTCTCACACACACACAAACATATCACACATGCACTCATACTCAAACACACACACACACACACACTCTCACACACACACACACACACTCACTCTCTCTCACACACACACACACACACACACAAACATATCACACATGCACTCATACTCAAACACACACACACACACACACACTCTCTCTCTCTCACACACACACACACAAACATGTCACACATGCACTCATAATCAATCCCACACACACACACACACACAATCACTCTCTCTCACACGCACACACAAACATGTCACACATGCACTCATATTCAAACCCACATACACGCACAATCACTCTATCACACACACACACACAAACATATCACACATGCACTCATACTCAATCCCACACACACACACTCACTCTCGCACACACAAACACTCAAACATATCACAGATGCACTCATACACAAACACACACACACACACACACTCACTCTCTCACACACATACACACACAAACTTGTCACACATGCACTCATACTCAATCCCACATACACACACACACACTCACTCTCTCAAGCACACACAAACATATCACACATGCACTCATACTCAAACACACACACACACACACACACACACAAACTTGTCACACATGCACTCATACTCAATCCCACATACACACACACACACTCACTCTCTCAAGCACACACAAACATATCACACATGCACTCATACTCAAACACACACACACACACACACTCACTCTCTCACACACGCATACAAACATGTCACACATGCACTCATAATCAATCCCACACACACACACACTCACTCTCTCATACACACACACACAAACATGTCACACATGCACTCATACTCAAACCCACACACACACACACAATCACTCTCTCACACACACACACACAAATATGTCACACATGCACTCATACTCAAACCCACACACACACACACACTCACTCTCTCACACACACACACACACAAACATGTCACACATGCACTAATACTCAAACCAAAACACACACACACACAATCACTCACACACACACAGTAAAACATATCACACATGCACTCATACACAAACACACACACACACACACTCACTCTCTCACACACACAAAAACACAAATATGTCACACATGCACTCATACTCAATCCCACACACACACACACACACTCACTCTATCACACACACACAAACATATCAGACATGCACTCATACTCAAACACACACACACACACACTCACTCTCTCTCACACACGCACACAAACATGTCACACATGCACTCATACTCAATCCCACACACACACACACACTCAATCTATCACACACACACAAACATATCACACATGCACTCATACTCAAACACACACACACACACACTCACTCTCTCTCACACACGCACACAAACATGTCACACATGCATTCATAATCAATCCCACGCGCACACACACACTCACTCTCTCACACACACACACAAACATGTCACACATGCACTCATACTCAAACCCACACACACACACAATCACTCTCTCACACACACACACACAAACATGTCACACATGCACTCATACTCAATCCCACACATACACACACACTCACTCTCTCACACACACACACTAAAACATATCACACATGCACTCATACTGAAACACTCACACACACACACACACTCACTCTCTCACACACACACACACAAACATGTCACACATGCACTAATACTCAATCCCACACACACACACACACACTCACTCTCTCACACACACACAAACATATCACACATGCACTCATAATCAATCCCACGCACACACACACTCACTCTCTCACACACACACAAACATGTCACCTATGCCCTCATACTCAAACCCACACATACACAAACACACACACACACAAACACACTCTCTCACACACACACACACAAACATGTCACACATGCACTCATACTCAATCCCACACACACACACAATCACTCTCTCACACACACACACACACAAACATGTCACACATGCACTCATATTCAATCCCACACACACACACACATACTCACTCTCTCACACACACACAAACATATCACACATGCACTCATACTCAGACAAACACAGACACACTCTCACTCTCTCACAAACACAAACTTGTCACACATGCACTAATACTCAAACCTACACACACACACACACACAAACATGTCACACATGCACTCATACTGAAACCCACACACACACATTCACTCTCTCTCTCTCACACGCACACACCCAAACATATCACACATGCACTCATATTCAAACCCACACACACTCACTCTCTCTCACACACACACACACACAAACATGTCACACATGCACTCATACTCAAACACACACACACACACACTCACTCTCTCACACACACACACTCAAACATATCACACATGCACTCATACTCAATCCCACACACACACACACACACTCACTCTCTCACACACGCACACAAACTTGTCACACATGCACTCATAATCAATCCCACGCACACACACACTCACTCTCTCACACACACACACACAAACATGTCACACATGCACTCATACTCAAACCCACACATACACACATACACACTCACTATCTCACACACACAAACACAAATATATCACACATGCACACATACACAAACACACACACACACACAGAGACTCACTCTCTCACACACACACACACAAACATGTCACACATGCACTCATATTCAATCCCACACGCACACACACATACTCACTCTCTCACACACACACAAACATATCACACATGCACTCATACTCAGACAAACACAGACACACTCTCACTCTCTCACAAACACAAACTTGTCACACATGCACTAATACTCAAACCAACACAGACACACACTCAATCTCTCACACACACACACACACACACAAACATGTCACACATGCACTCATACTCAAACCCACACACACACACACAATCAGTCTCTCACACACACACACACAAACATGTCACACATACACTCATACTCAATCCCACACACACACACACACACTCACTCTCTCACACACACACACACAAACATGTCACACATGCACTCATACTCAAACCCACACACACACACACACACTCACTCTCTCACACACACACACTCAAACATATCACACATGCACTCATACACAAACACACAAACACACACACTCACTCTCTCACACACACACAAACACAAACATGTCACACATGCACTCAAACTCAATCCCACACACACACACACACACACACACACTCACTCTCTCACACACACACAACCATATCACACATGCACTCATACTCAAACACACACACACACACACTCACTCATTCTCACACACGCACACAAACATGTCACACACGCACTCATAATCAATCCCACACACACACACACTCACTCTCTCACACACACACACACAAACATGTCACACATGCACTCATACTCAAACCCACACATACACACATACACACTCACTATCTCACACACACAAACACAAATATAACACACATGCACACATACACAAACACACACACACACACAGAGACTCACTCTCTCACACACACACACACAAACATGTCACATATGCACTCATACTCATTCCCACACACACACACAATCACTCTCTCACACACACACACAGAAACATGTCACACATGCACTCATATTCAATCCCAAACGCACACACACATACTCACTCTCTCACACACACACAAACATATCACAAATGCACTCATACTCAGACAAACACAGACACACTCTCACTCTCTCACAAACACAAACTTGTCACACATGCACTAATACTCAAACCAACACACACACACACTCACACACTCACTCACTCTCTCACACACACACACACACAAACATGTCACACATGCACTCATACTGAAACCCACACACACACATTCACTCTCTCTCTCACACACACACACCCAAACATATCACATATGCACTAATACTCAAACACACACACACTCACTCTCTCACACACACACACACACACAAACATGTCACACATGCACTAATACTCAAATCAACACACACACACACAATCACTCTCTCACACACACACTCAAACATATCACACATGCACTCATACTCAATCCCACACACACACACACACACACTCACTCTCTCACACACGCACACAAACTTGTCACACATGCACTCATAATCAATCCCACGCGCACACACACTCACTCTCTCACACACACACACATAAACATGTCACACATGCACTCATACTCAAACCCACACACACACACTAACTCTCTCTCTCACACACACACACACAAACATGTCACACATGCACTCATACTCAAACCAACACACACACACTCACTCTCTAACAAACACACACACACAAACATGTCACACATGCACTCATACTCAAACCCACACACACACACACTCACTCTCTCACACACACAAACCCAAACATATCACACATGCACTCATACTCAAACCCACCCACACACACACACTCACTCTCTCAAACAAACACACACACACACTCACTCTCTCACACACACACACACAAACATGTCACACATGCACTCATACTCAAACCCACACACACAAATTCACTCTCTCTCTCACACACTCTCACACACACACATATCACACATGCACTCATATTCAAACACACACATACACACACACACTCACTCTCTCAAACACACACACACACTCACTCTCTCACACACACACACACTCAAGCATATCACACATGCACTCATATTCAAACAAACACATACACACTCACTCTCTAATACACACAAACATATCACACATGCACTCATATTCAAACACACACACACTCTCACTCTCTCATACACACAAACATGTCACACATGCAATCATATTCAAACCCACACACTCACACTCACACACACACACACACAAACATATCAGACATGCACTCATACTCAAACACACACACACTCACACTCTCAAACACACTCACACAAACATATAACACATGCACTCATATTGAAACACACACACACACTCACTCTCTCACACACACACTCAAACACTCAAACATATCACACATGCAATCATATTCAAACACACACACACACACACACACACAATCTCTCACACACACACACTCAAACATGTCACACATGCACTCATACTCAAACCCACACACACACACACACACACAATCTCTCTCTCACACTCTCACAGACAAACATATCACACATGCACTCATATTCAAACACACACATACACACACACAATCACTCTCTTAAACACACACACACACTCACTCTCTCACACACACACTCAAACATATCACACATGCACTCATACTCAAACACACACACACACACACACTCTCTCACACACACACAAACATATCACACATGCACTCATACTCAAACACACACACACACACACACACTCTCTCACACACACACAAACATATCACACATGCACTCATACTCAAACACCCACACACACACTCACTCTCTCACACACGCTCACAAACATGTCACACATGCACTCATACTCAATCCCACACACACACACACTCACTCTCTCTCACACACACACACACACACACCAACATATAACACCTACACTCATACTCAAGCCCACATACACACACACACACTCACTATCTCTCACACACACACACACACAAACATATCAAACATGCACTCATAATCAAACCCACACACACACACACTCTCTCTCACACACACACAAACATGTCACTCATGCACTCAAACTCAATCACACACACACACAATCACTCTCTCACACACCCAAGCATATCACACATGCACTCATTTTCAAACACACACACACTCACTCTCTCACACACACACACAAACATGTCACACATGCACTCATACTCAAACCCACACACACAAACTCACTCTCTCACACACACACTCAATCATATCACACATGCACTCATACTAGAACCCGCACACACACATTCACTCTCTCTCTCACACACAAACACTCAAACATATCCCACATGCACTCATACTCAAACCCACGCAGACACACAAACACACACACACACTCTCTCACATACACACAAACATGTCACACATGCACTCATACTCAAACCCACACACACACACACACACTCACTCTCTCTCACACACACACACTCAAACATATCACACGCACTCATACACAAACACACACACACACACACACACTCACTCTCTCACACACACACACACAAACAAGTCACAAATGCACTCATACTCAATCCCACACACACACACTCACTCTCTCACACACACACACAAACATATCACACACGCACTCATACTCAAACACACACACACACACAACACACACTCACTCTCTCACAAACGCACACAAACATGTCACACATGCACTCATACTCAAACCCACACACACACACACAATCACTCCCTCACACACACAAACACAAACATGTCACACATGCACTCATACTCAAACCCACACACACACCTTCACTCTCTCTCTCACAAACTCTCACACACACACATATCACACATGCACTCATATTCAAACACACACACACACACACACACTCACTCTCTCACACACACAAACATGTCACACATGCACTCATACTCAAACCCACACAAACACACACACACACTCTCTCAAACACACACACACAAACATATAACACTTGCACTCATATTGAAAAACACACACACACTCACTCTCTCTCACACACACACATTCAAACTTATCACACATGCTCTCATACTGAAACACTCACACACACTAAGTCCCTCACACACACACTCACACAGTCAAACATATCACACATGCACTCATATTCAAAAACACACACACAGACACACACACACAATCTCACACACACACACTCAAACATATCACACATGCACTCATATGTAAACACACACACACACACACACAAACACACACTCTCACACACACACACAAACATATAACACATGCACTCATACTCAAACCAACACACACTCACTCTCTCACACACACAAACATGTCACACATGCAATAATACTCAAACCCACACACACACATTCACTCTCTCACAAACACACACTCAAACATATCACACATGCACTCATACTCAAACCCACTCACACTCACTCTCACACACACACACACACACACACACAAACATATCACACATGCACTCACATTCAAACTCACACACACTCACACACACTCTCTCAAACACACACATTCAAACATATCACACATGCACTCATAATCAAACCCACACACACAAGCATGTCACACATGCACTCATATTCAAACACACACACACACACACACACACAATCTATCACACACACACACTCAAACATATCACACATGCACTCATATTTAAGCAAACACACACACACACACACACACACTCTATCACACAAACACACACAAAAATATCACAGATGCACTCATACTCATACCAACACACACTCACTCTCTCACACACACAAACATATCACACATGCACTCATATTCAAGCACACACACACACACACACACTCACTCTCTCAGTGACACACACACACAAACATATCACACATGCACTCATACTCAAACCCACACACACACATTCACTCTCTCTCTCACAAACTCTCACACACACACATATCACACATGCACTCATATTCAAACACACACACACACACACACACTCACTCTCTCACACACACAAACATGTCACACATGCACTCATACTCAAACCCACACAAACACACACACACACTCTCTCAAACACACACACACAAACATATAACACATGCACTCATATTGAAAAACACACACACACTCACTCTCTCTCACACACACACATTCAAGCATATCACACATGCTCTCATACTGAAACACTCACACACACTAACTCCCTCACACACACACTCACACAGTCAAACATATCACACATGCACTCATATTCAAAAACACACACACAGACACACACACACAATCTCTCACACACACACACTTAAACATATCACACATGCACTCATATTTAAACACACACACACACACACAAACACACACTCTCTCACACACACACACACAAACATATAACACATGCACTCATACTCATACCAACACACACTCACTCTCTCACACACACAAACATGTCACACATGCAATAATACTCAAACCCACACACACACACTCACTCTCTCACAAACACACACTCAAACATATCACACATGCACTCATACTCAAACCCACACACACTCACACTCACTCTCTCACAGACACACACACACAAACATGTCACACATGCACTCATACTCAAACCCACACACACACATTCACTCTCTCTCTCACACACTCTCACACACAAACATATCACACATGCACTCATATTCAAACACACACATACACACACACACTCATTCTCTCAAACACACACGCACACTCACTCTCTCACACACACACACACACACAAACATGTCACACATGCACTCATACTCAAACCCACACACACACATTCACTCTCTCTCACAAACTCTCACACACACACATATCACACATGCACTCATATTCAAACACACACACACACACACACACACTCACTCTCTCACTCACACAAACATGTCACACATGCACTCATACTCAATCCCACACACACACACACACACTCACTCTCACACACACACACACACTCAAACATATCACACATGCACTCATATTCAAACACACACACTCCCAAAACTCACTCTCTCACACACACACAAACATGTCACACATGCACTCATACTCAAACACAAACACACACACACACTCACTCTCTCACACACACACACACAAACATGTCACACATGCACTCATACTCAAACACACACACACACACACACACACTCACTCTCTCACACAGATACACACAAACAAATCATACATGCACTCATATTCAAACCCACACGCACACACACTCACTCTCTCACACACACATACTCAAACATATCACACAAGCACTCATACTCAAACCCAAACACACACACTCTCTCTCTCACACACACACACACTCAAACATATCCCACATGCACTCATAATCAAACCCACACACACACACACTCTCTCACAGACACACACGCACAAACATGTCACACATGCACTCATACTCAAACCAAAACACACGCACACACTCACTCTCTCACACACACACACACTCAAACATATCACACGTGCACTCATATTCAAACACAAACATACACACTCACTCTCTCACACACACAAACATGTCACACATGCACTCATATTCAAACACACACACACACAAACTCACTCTCTCACACACACAAACATGTCACACATGCACTCATATTCAAACACACACACACACACTCACTCTCTCACACACACAAACATGTCACACATGCACTCATATTCAAACACACACACACACACACTCACTCTCTCACACACACAAACATGTCACACATGCACTCATATTCAAACACACACACACACAAACATATCACACATGCACTCTTATTCAAACACACACACACAATCACTCCCCCACACACCCATTCACACACTCAAACATATCACACATGCACTCATATTCAAACAAAAACACACACACACACTCACTCTCTCACACACACACACACTCAAAAATATCACAAATGCTCTCATACTCAAACCCACACACACACACACACAAACATATCACACATGCACTCTTATTCAAACACACACACACAATCACTCCCCCACACACCCATTCATACACTCAAACATATCACACATGCACTCATATTCAAACAAAACCACACACACACACACAAACACACAACCATATCACACATGCACTCATACTCATACCAACACACACTCACTCTCTCACACACACAAACATGTCACACATGCACTAATACTCAAACCCACTCACACACACACTCACTCTCACACAAACACACTCAAACATATCACACATGCACTCATACTCAAACCCACACACACACATTCACTCTCTCTCTCACACACTCTCACACACAAACATATCACACATGCACTCATATTCAAACACACACATACACAGACACACTCATTCTCTCAAACACACACACACACTCAAACATATAACACATGCACTCATATTCAAACACATACACACTCTAACTCTCATATACACAAACATGTCACACATGCACTCATATTCACACACACACACACACACTCACTCTCTCATACAAAAACACTCAAACATATCACACATACACTCATATTCAAACACACACACACTAACTCTCACACACACACACACACACACACAAACATGTCACACATGCAGTCATACGCAAACACACACACACACACACACTCTCTCACACACACACAAACAAACATATCACACATGCATTCATGTTCAAACACACACACACACACACACACTCTCTCACACACACACACACAAACATATAACACATGCACTCATATTCAAACACACACAAACACACACACACTCACTCTCTCTCACACGCACACACTGAAACATATCACACATGCACTCATATTCAAACACACACACACACTCACTCCCTCACACACACACTCACACACTCAAACATATCACACATGCACTCATATTCAAACACATACACACACACACAATCTATCACACACACACACTCAAACATATCACACATGCACTCATATTTAAGCAAACACACACACACACACACACACTCTATCACACAAACACACACAAAAATATCACAGATGCACTCATACTCATACCAACACACACTCACTCACTCACACACACAAACATATCACACATGCACTCATATTCAAGCACACACATAAACACACACACACTCACTCACACACACACACTCTCAAACATATCACATATGCACTCATATTCAAACACACACACACACACACACACACTCACTCTCTCAGTGACACACACACACAAAAATGTCACACATGCACTCATACTCAAACCCACACACACACATTCACTCTCTCTCTCACAAACTCTCACACACACACATATCACACATGCACTCATATTCAAACACACACACACACACACACACTCACTCTCTCACACACACAAACATGTCACACATGCACTCATACTCAAACCCACACAAACACACACACACACTCTCTCAAACACACACACACAAACATATAACACTTGCACTCATATTAAAAAACACACACACACTCACTCTCTCTCACACACACACATTCAAACATATCACACATGCTCTCATACTGAAACACTCACACACACTAACTCCCTCACACACACACTCACACAGTCAAACATATCACACATGCACTCATATTCAAAAACACACACACAGACACACACACACAATCTCACACACACACACTCAAACATATCACACATGCACTCATATGTAAACACACACACACACAAACACAAACACACACTCTCTCACACACACACACACAAACATATAACACATGCACTCATACTCAAACCAACACACACTCACTCTCTCACACACACAAACATGTCACACATGCAATAATACTCAAACCCACACACACACACTCACTCTCTCACAAACACACACTCTAACATATCACACATGCACTCATACTCAAACCCACACACACTCACTCTCACACACACACACACACACACAAACATATCACACATGCACTCACATTCAAACTCACACACACTCACACACACTCTCTCAAACACACACATTCAAACATATCACACATGCACTCATAATCAAACCCACACACACACACACTCACTCTCTCACACACACAAGCATGTCACACATGCACTCATATTCAAACACACACACACACACACACACACAATCTATCACACACACACACTCAAACATATCACACATGCACTCATATTTAAGCAAACACACACACACACACACACACTCTATCACACAAACACACACAAAAATATCACAGATGCACTCATACTCATACCAACACACACTCACTCTCTCACACACACAAACATATCACACATGCACTCATATTCAAGCACACACACACACACACTCACTCACTCTCTCAGTGACACACACACAAAAATGTCACACATGCACTCATACTCAAACCCACACACACACATTCACTCTCTCTCTCACAAACTCTCACACACACACATATCACACATGCACTCATATTCAAACACACACACACACACTCACACTCACTCTCTCACAGACACACACACACAAACATGTCACACATGCACTCATACTCAAACCCACACACACACATTCACTCTCTCTCTCACACACTCTCACACACAAACATATCACACATGCACTCATATTCAAACACACACATACACACACACACTCATTCTCTCAAACACACACGCACACTCACTCTCTCACACACACACACACACACAAACATGTCACACATGCACTCATACTCAAACCCACACACACACATTCACTCTCTCTCTCACAAACTCTCACACACACACATATCACACATGCACTCATATTCAAACACACACACACACACTCTCTCACTCACACAAACATGTCACACATGCACTCATACTCAAACCCACACACACACACACACACACACACTCACTCTCTCACTCACACAAACATGTCACACATGCACTCATACTCAAACCCACACACACACACACACTCTCTCAAACACACACACACAAACATATAAAACTTGCACTCATATTCAAACACACAATCACACACACACACACTCACTCTCTCACACACACACACACAAACTTGTCACACATGCACTCATACTCAATCCCACACACACACACACACACTCACTCTCACACACACACACACACTCAAACATATCACACATGCACTCATATTCAAACACACACACTCCCAAAACTCACTCTCTCACACACACCAAACATGTCACACATGCACTCATACTCAAACACAAACACACACACACACACACTCTCTCACACACACACACACAAACATGTCACACATGCACTCATACTCAAACACACACACACACACACACACACTCACTCTCTCACACAGATACACACAAACAAATCATACATGCACTCATATTCAAACCCACACGCACACACACTCACTCTCTCACACACACACACTCAAACATATCACACAAGCACTCATACTCAAACCCAAACACACACACTCTCTCTCTCACACACACACACACTCAAACATATCCCACATGCACTCATAATCAAACCCACACACACACACACACTCACTCTCTCACAGACACACACGCACAAACATGTCACACATGCACTCATACTCAAACCAAAACACACGCACACACTCACTCTCTCACACACACACACACTCAAACATATCACACATGCACTCATATTCAAACACACACACACACACTCACTCTCTCACACACACAAACATGTCACACATGCACTCATATTCAAACACACACACACACACACACTCACTCTCTCACACACACAAACATGTCACACATGCACTCTTATTCAAACACACACACACACAATCACTCCCCCACACACCCATTCACACACTCAAACATATCACACATGCACTCATATTCAAACAAAAACACACACACACACTCACTCTCTCACACACACACACACTCAAAAATATCACAAATGCTCTCATACTCAAACCCACACACACACACACACAATCATATCACACATGCACTCTTATTCAAACACACACACACAATCACTCCCCCACACACCCATTCACACACTCAAACATATCACACATGCACTCATATTCAAACAAAACCACACACACACACACAAACACACAACCATATCACACATGCACTCATACTCATACCAACACACACTCACTCTCTCACACACACAAACATGTCACACATGCACTAACACTCAAACCCACTCACACACACACTCACTCTCTCACACAAACACACTCAAACATATCACACATGCACTCATACTCAAACCCACACACACACATTCACTCTCTCTCTCACACACTCTCACACACAAACATATCACACATGCACTCATATTCAAACACACACATACACAGACACACTCATTCTCTCAAACACACACACACACTCAAACATATCACACATGCACTCATATTCAAACACACACATACACACACACTCATTCTCTCAAACACACACACACACTCAAACATATCACACATGCACTCATATTCAAACAAACACATACACACTCACTCTCTCATACACACAAACATGTCACACATGCACTCATATTCAAACATACACACACACACACACACACTCACTCTCTCACACACACACACTCAAACATATCACACATGCACTCATATTAAAACACACACACACGCTCTCACTCTCTCATACACACAAACATGTCATACATGCACTCACTCAAACCCACACACACACACACACACACACACACTGACTCTCACACACAAACACAAACATATCACACATGCACTCATACTCAAACCCACACACACACACTCATTCTCTCACACACACACACTCAAACATATCCCACATGCACTCATATGCAAACCCACACACACACATTCACTCTCTCTTTCACACACTCTCACACACAAACTTATCACACATGCACTCATATTCAAACACACACATACACACACACACTCACTCTCTCAAACACACACACACACTCACTCTCTCACACTCACACACACACTCAAACATATCACACATGCACTCATATTCAAACACACACACACACACTCACTCCCTCACACACCCATTCACACACTTAAACATATCACACATGCACTCATATTCAAACACACACACACACACACAATCTCTCACACACACACACACTCAAACATATCACACATGCACTCATATTTAAACACACACACACACAAACACACACACACTCTCTCACACACACACACACAACCATATCACACATGCACTCATACTCAAACCCACACACACACACACGTACTCTCTCACACACACAAACATGCCAAACATGCACTAATACTCAAACCCACTCACACACACACTCACTCTCTCACACACACACCTTCAAACATATCACACATGCACTCATACTCAAACCCACACACACACACACACTCACTCTCTCACAGACACACACACACAAACATGTCACACATGCACTCATACTCAAACCCACACACACAAATTCACTCTCTCTCTCACACACTCCCCCACACAAACATATCACACATGCACTCACATTCAAACACACACATACACACACAGACTCACTCTCTCAAACACACACACACACACTCACTCTCTCACACACACACACACACTCAAACATATCACACATGCACTCATATTCAAACAAACACATACACACTCACTCTCTCATACACAAAAACATATCACACATGCACTCATACTCAAACCCACAAACAAATTCACTCTCTCTCTCACACACTCTCACACACAAACATATCACACATGTACTCACATTCAAACACACACATACACACACAGACTCACTCTCTCAAACACAAACACACACACACTCACTCTCTCTCACACACACACACAGACTCAAACATATAACACATGCACTCATATTCAAACAAACACATACACACTCACTCTCTCATACACACAAACATGTCACACATGCACTCATATTCACACACACACACACACACACTCACTCTCACACACACACACTCAAACATATCACACATGCACTCATATTCAAACCCACACACACTAACTCTCACACACACACACACACACACAAACATATCACACATGCACTCATAATCAAACACACACACACACACACACACTCTCTCACACACACAAACATGTCACACATGCACTCATACGCAACCACACACACACACACACACTCTCACACACACACACACAAACATATCACACATGCACTCATACTCTAACACACACACACACACACACACACACACACTCTCTCAAACACACACACACAAACATATAGCACAGGCACTCATATTCAAACACACACAAACACACACACACTCATTCTCTCTCACACACACACACTGAAACATATCACACATTCACTCATATTCAAACACACAAACACACCCACTCCCTTACATACACACTCACACACTCAAACATATCACACATGCACTCATATTCAAACACACACACACACACATACTCACTCTCTCACACACACACACACACACACAAATATATCACACATGCACTCATACTCAAACCCACACACACTCACTCTCTCAGACACACAAACATATCACACATGCACTCATACTCAAACCCACACACACACACACTCACTCTCTCACACACACACACAAACATATCACACATGCACTCATACTCAAACCCACACACACACACACACTCACTCCCTTACAGGCACACACACACAAACATGTCACACATGCACTCATACTCAAACCCACACACACACACACATTCACTCTCTCTCTCACACACACACACACTCAAACATATCCCACATGCACTCATACTCAAACCCACACACACACTTTCACTCTCTCTCTTACACATACACACACAAACATATCCCACATGCACTCAGACTCAAACCCACACACAGACACACACACTCTCTCACACACAAACATATCACACATGCACTCATACTCAAACCCACACACACACACACACACACTCTCTCACACACACATAAACATGTCACGCATGCACTCATACTCACACACACACACACACACACACTCATTCTCTCACAAACACACTCAAACGTATCACACATGCACTCATGCTCAAACCCACACACACACACACTCAATCTCTCACACACAGAAACACACAAAAAACATATAACACCTACACTCATACTCAAACACAGACACACACACATACACTCACTATCTCACTCACACACACACACACACTCACTCTCTCACACACACACACACACACACACACAAACACATCACACATGCACTCATACTCAAACACACACACACTCAATCTCTCATACACACACACACAAACATGTCACACATGCACTAATACTCAATCCCACACAAACACACACACACACTCTCACACACACACACACAATCATGTCACACATGCACTCATACTCAAACCAACACACACACACACACTCACTCTCTCAAACACACACACACAAACATATCATACATGCACTCATATTCAAAAATCACACACACACACACTCTCACACACACACACTCAAACATGTCACACACGCACTCATACTCAAACCAACACACAAACATTCACTCTCTCTCTCACACACTCTCACACAAAAACATATCACACATGCACTCATATTCAAACACACACATACACACACACACTCACTCTCTCAAACACACACACACTCACTCTCTCACATACACACACACACACTCAAACATATAACACATGCACTCATATTCAAACAAACACATACACACACTCTCTCATATACACAACCATGTCACACATGCACTCATATTCACACACACACACACACACACACACACTCACTCTCTCACACACACACACTGAAAAATATCACACATGCACTCATATTCAAACCCACACACACTAACTCTCACACACACACACACACACACAAACATATCACACATGCATTCATATTCAAACACACACACACACACACACTCACTCTCTCACACACACAAACATGTCACTCATGCTCTCATACGCAAACACACACACACACACACACACAGACTCTCTCTCTCACACACACACAAACATATCACACATGCATTCATATTCAAACACACACACACACACACACACACACACACTCACTCTCTCACACACACAAACATGTCACACATGCACTCATACTCTAACCCACACACACACACACACACTCTCTCAAACACACACACACAAACATATAACACATGCACTCATATTCAAACACACACAAACACACACACACTCACTCTCTCTCACACACACACACTGAAACATATCACACCTGCGCTCCTATTCAAACACACACACACACAATCTATCACACACGCACACTCAAACATATCACACATGCACTCAATTTTAAACACACACACATACACACGCACTCTATCACACACATACACACACAAACATATCACAGATGCACTCATACTCATACCAACACACACTCACTCTCTCACACACACAAACATATCACACATGCACTCATATTCAAACACACACACACTCACACACTCACTCTCTCACACACACACACACACAAATATATCACACATGCCTTCATATTCAAACACACACACACACACACACACTCACTCTCTCACACACACAAACATGTCGCACATGCACTCATACTCAAACCCACACACACACATTCACTCTCTCTCTCACAAACTCTCACACACACACATATCACACATGCACTCATATTCAAACAAACACACTCTCACAAACACACACACACACACATACACACAAACAAACATATAACACATGCACTCATATTCAAACACACACCCAACACACTCTCTCACACACACAAACATGTCACACTTGCACTCATACTCAAACCCACACACACACGCACACTCTCTCAAACACACACACACAAACATATAACACATGCACTCACATTGAAACACACACACACACACACACTCACTCTCTCTCACACACACACATTCAAACATATCACACATGCTCTCATACTGAAACACACACACACACTCACTCCCTCACACACACACACTCACACACTCAAAAATATCACACATGCACTCATATTCAAACACACACACACACACACTCACTCTCTCTCACACACACACATTCAAACATATCACACATGCTCTCATACTGAAACACACACACACACACTCTCTCACACACACACACACAAACATATAACACATGCACTCATACTCATACCAACACACACTCACTCTCTCACACACACAAACATGTCACACGTGCAATAATACTCAAACCCACACACACACACTCACTCTCTCACAAATACACACTCAAACATATCACACATGCACTCATACTCAAACCCACACACACACACACAATCACTCTCTCTCTCACACACTCTCACACACAAACATATCACAAATGCACTCATATTGAAACACACACATACACGCACACACTCACTCTCTCAAACACACACACACACTCTCTCTCACACACACACACTCAAACATATCACACATGCACTCATATTCAAACAAACACATACATACTCACTCTCTCATACACAAACATGTCACACATGAACTCATATTCAAACACACAAACACACACACACACACTCACTCTCTCACACACACACACTCAAACATATCACACATGCACTCATATTAAAACACACACACACGCTCTCACTATCTCATACACACAAACATGTCACACACGCACTCTTATTCAAACCCAAACACACTCACTCTCTCACACACACACACACACAAACATATCACACATGCACTCATATTCAAACACACACACACACACACACACACTCTCTCAAACACACACACACAAACATATAACACATGCACTCATACTCAAACACACACACACACACACAATCGCTCTATCACTCACACACACACAAACATGTCACACATGCACTCATACTCAAACCCACACACACACACTAACTCTCTCACACACACACACTCAAACATATCACACATGCACTCATACTCAAACCCACACACACACACTAACTCTCTCACACACACACACTCAAACATGTCACACATCCACTCATACTCAAACCCACACCACACACTCACTCTCTCACACACACACTCAAACATATCACACATGCACTCATACTCAAACCCACACACACACACACACACACTCACTCTCTCACACACACAAACATGTCACACATTCACTCATACTCTAACCCACACACACACACACACTCTCTCAAACACACACACACAAACATATAACACATGCACTCATATTCAAACACACACAAACACACACACACTCTCTCTCTCACACACACACACTGAAACATATCACACATGCACTCCTATTCAAACACACACACACACTCACTCCCTCACACACACACTCACACACTCAAACATATCACACATGCACTCATACTCATACCAACACACACTCACTCTCTCACACACACAAACATATCACACATGCACTCATATTCAAACACACACATAAACACACACACACACACACGCACTCTATCACACACATACACACACAAACATATCACAGATGCACTCATACTCATACCAACACACACTCACTCTCTCACACACACAAACATATCACACATGCACTCATATTCAAACACACACATAAACACACACACTCACACACACACTCTCAAACATATCACTCATGCACTCATATTCAAACACACACACACACACACTCACTCTCTCACAGACACACACACACACACACACACACACTCACTCTCTCACACACACACACACACTCAAACATATCACACATGCACTCATACGCAAACCCACACACACACACACACACACACTCTCTCACAGACACACACACACAAACATGTCACACATGCACTCATACTCAAACCCACACACACACATTCACTCTCTCTCTCACACACTCTCACACACAAACATATCACACATGCACTCATATTTGAACACACACATACACACTCACTCTCTCACACACACAAACATGTCACACATGCACTCATATACAAACACACACATACACACACACACTCTCTCACACACACACGCTCAAACATATCACACATGCACTCATATTCAAACACACACACATACTCTCACTCTCTCATAGACACACACAGTCAAACATATCACACATGCACTCATATTCAAACCCACACACACTAACTCTCACACACACACAAACATATCACACATGCACTCATATTCAAACACACACACACACACACACACTCACTCTCTCACACACACAAACATGTCACACATGCACTCATACTCTAACCCACACACACACACACTCTCTCAAACACACACACAAACATATAACACATGCACTCATATTCAAACACACACAAACACACACACACTCACTCTCTCTCACACACACACAGAAACATATCACATATGCACTCATATTCAAACACATAAACACACCCACTCCCTCACACACACACTCACACACTCAAACATATCACACATGCACTCATATTCAAACACGCACACACACACACACAACCTCTCACACACACACACTCAAAAATATCACACATGCACTCATATTTAAACACACACACACACACACACACTCTCTCACACACACACACACACACAAACATATCACACATGCACGCATACTCAAACCCACACACACACACACACACTCTCTCACACACACACAAACATGTCACACATGCACTCATACTCAAACCCACACACACACACACACACACTCTCTCACACACACACAAACATGTCACACATGCACTCATACTCAATCCCACATACACACAGACACTCATTCTCTCACACACACACTCAAACATATCACACATGCACTCATACTCAACCCCACACACACACACACACACTCTCTCTCACACACACTCAAACATATCACACATGCACTCATACTCAACCCCACACACACACACACACACTCATTCTCTCACACACACACTCAAACATATCACACATGCACTCATACTCAAACCCACAAACACACACACACTCACTCCCTCACAAACACACACACAAAAACATGTCACACATGCACTCATACTCAATCCCACACACACACACACTCACTCTCTCACACACACACACACAAACATATCACACATGCACTCATACTCAAACACACACACACACTCACTCTCTCACACACACACACACAAACATGTCATACATGCACTCATACTCAATCCCACACACACACACACTCACTCTCTCACACACACACACACAAACATGTCACACATGCACTCATACTCAATCCCTCACACACACACACTCACTCTCACACACAGACAAACACACAAAAAACATATAACACCTACACTCATACTCAAACACAGACACACACACACACACTCACTCTCTCACACACACACACACACACACAAACACATCACACATGCACTCATACTCAAACACACACACACACTCACTCTCTCACACAAACACACAAACATGTCATACATGCACTCATACTCAATCCCACACACACACACTCACTCTCTCGCACGCACACACACAAACATGTCACACATGCACTCATACTCAATCCCACACACACACACTCACTCTCGCACACACAAACACTCAAACATATCACAGATGCACTCATACACAAACACACACACACACACTCACTCTCTCACACACACAAACACTATCATGTCACACATGCACTCATACTCAAACCCACACACACACACACCCTCACTCTCTCACACACACACACACAAACATATCATACATGCACTCATATTCAAACACACACACACACACACTCTCACTCTCTCACAAAGACAAACATGTCACACATGCACTCATACTCAAACCCACACACCCACACACTCAAACATATCACACATGCACTCATATTCAAAAACACACATACAGACTCAAACTCTCCCACACACACACACACACACAAACATCTCACACATGCACTCATACTCAAACCGACACACACACACACACTCACTCTCTCTCACACACACAGACACAAACATGTCACACATGCACTCATACTCAAACACACACACACACACTCACTCTCTCTCACACACACAGACACAAACATGTCACACATGCACTCATACTCAAACCCACACACACACACACACACACACACACTCTCTCACACACACACACACACAAACATGTCACACATGCACTCATACTCAAACCCACACACACACACACTCACTCTCTCACACACACACTCAAGCATATCCCACATGCACTCATACTCAAACCCACACACACACACACTCACTCTCTCACACACACACACACAAACATGTCACACATGCACTAATACTCAAACCCACACACACACAAACACTCACTCTCTCACACACACACACACACAAACATGTCACACATGCACTCATATTCAAACCCACACACACACATTCACTCTCTCTCTCACACACTCTCACACACACACATATCACACATGCACTCATATTCAAACTCACACATACACACACACACTCACTCTCTCAAACACACACACACACTCATTCTCTCACACACACACTCACACTCAAACATATCACACATGCACTCATATTCAAACACACACATACACACTCACTCTCTCATACACACAAACATGTCACACATGCACTCATATTAAAACCCACACACTCTCACACTCACACACACACACACACACAAACATATAACACATGCAATCATATTCAAACACACACACACACACACTCACTCTCTCACACAAACAAACATGTCACACATGCACTCATACTCAAACCCACACACACACACTCACTCTCTCACAAACGCACACTCAAACATATCACACATGCACTCATACTCAAACCCACACACACACACACTCACTCTATCACAGACACACACGCACAAACATGTCATACATGCACTCATACTCAAACACACACATACACACACACAATCACTCTCTCTAACACACACACACACTCACTCTCTCACACACACACACAAACATATCACACATGCACTCATATTCAAACAAACACATACACACTCACTCTCTCGTACACACAAACATGTCACACATGCACTCATACTCAAACCCACACACACACATTCACTCTCTCACACACACACCCTCAAACTTATCACACATGCACTCATATTAAAACACACACACACACTCTCTCTCTCTCATACACACAAACATGTCACACATGCACTCATAATCAAACCCACACACACTCACTCTCACACACACACACACACAAACATGTCACACATGCACTCATACTCAAACCCACACACACACACACTCACTCTCTCTCTCACACACACACAAACATATCATACATGCACTCATATTCAAACACACACACACACACACTCTCACTCTCTCACACACACAAACATATCACACATGCAATCATACTCAAACTCACACACACACAATCAAACATATCACACATGCAATCATACTCAAACCCACACACACACACTTACTCTCTCAAACACACACACAAACTCACTCTCTCACACACACACACACTCAAACATATCACACATGCACTCATATTCAAACTCACACATACACACACAATCTCTCTCACACACACACACTCAAACATATCACACATGCACTCATATTCAAACTCACACACACACACACGCACTCTCTCACACACACACACACAACCATATCACACATGCACTCATACTCATACCAACACACACTCACTCTCTCACACACACAAACATGTCACACATGCACTCATACCCAAAACCACACACACACACAAACACACACACACTCACTCTCTCACACACATACACACAAACATATCATACATGCACTCATATTCAAACACACACACACACACACACACTCTCTCACACGCACAAACATATAACACAAGCACTCATACTCAAACCCACACACACACAGACTCACTCTCTCACACACACACACACACAAACATATCCCACATGCACTCATACTCAAACCCACACACACACGCACTCACTCTCTCACAGACACACACACACAAACATATAACACATGCACTCATACTCACACACACACACACACACACACACAATCACTCTCTCACACACACACACACAAACATATCATACATGCACTCATATTCAAGCACACACACACACACACACACTCTCACTCTCTCACACACACAAACATATCACACATGCACTCATACTCAAACCCACCCACACACACTAACTCTCTCACACACACACACTCAAACATATCACACAAGCACTCATACTCAAAGCCACACACACACACTCTCTCTCTCACACACACACTCAAACATGTCACACATGCACTCATGCTCAAACCCACACACAAACAATCACTATCTCACACACACACACTCAAACATATCACACAAGCACTCATACTCAAACCCACACACACACACACTCACCCTCTCATACACTCAAACATGTCACACATGCACTCATACTCACACACACACACACACTCACTCTCTCATACACACAAACTTATCACACATGCACTCATACTCAAACCCACACACACACACACTCACTCTCTCACAGACACACACACACAAACATATCACACATGCACTCATACTCAAACCCACAAACACATTCACTCTCTCCCTCACACACTCTCACACACAAACATATCACACATGCACTCATATTCAAACACACACATACACACACACACTCACTCTCTCACACACACACACACACACACACAAACATATCACACATGCACTCATATTCAAACAAACACATACACACTCACTCTCTCATACACACAAACATGTCATACATGCACTCATATTCACACACACACACACACACTCACTCTCTCACACACACACTCTCAAACATATCACACATGCACTCATATTCAAACCCACACACACTAACTCTCACACACACACACACACACACAAACATATCACACATGCACTCATATTTAAACACACACACACACACACACACACACACACACTTTCACACACACACACACAACCGTATCACACATGCACTCATACTCATACCAACACACACGCACACACTTACTCTCTCACACACACAAACATGTCAAACATGCACTATACTCAAACCCAATCACGCACACACTCACACTCTCACACACACACCTTCAAACATATCACACATGCACTCATACACAAATCCACACACACATACACTCACTCTCTCACAGACACACACACACAAACATGTCACACATGCACTCATACTCAAACCCAAACACACACACTCACTCTCTCTCTCACACACACATACACAAACATGACACACATGCACTAATACACAAACCAACACACACACACTCACTCTCTCACACACACACACACACAAACATGTCACACATGCACTCATACTCAAACCCACACACACAATTTCACTCTCTCTCTCAGACACTCTCACACACAAACATATCACACATGCACTCACATTCAAACACACACATACACACACAGACTCACTCTCTCAAACACGCACACATTCACTCTCTCACACACTCACACACACTCAAACATTTCACACATGCATTCACACACATATTCAAACAAACACATACACACACACTCACTCTCTCATACACACAAACATGTCACACATGCACTCATACTCACACACACAGACACACTCACTCTCTCATACACACAAACATATCACACATGCACTCATACTCAAACCCACACACACACACACACTCACTCTCTCACAGACACACACACACAAACATATCACACATGCACTCATACTCAAACCCACAAACACATTCACTCTCTCTCTCACACGCTCTCACACACAAACATATCACACATGCACTCATATTCAAACACACACATACACACACACACTCACTCTCTCAAACACACACACACACTCACTCTCTCACACACACACACACACACACAAACATATCACACATGTTCTCATATTCAAACAAACACGTACACACTCACTCTCTCATACACACAAACATGTCATACATGCACTCATATTCACAAACACACACACACACACACTCATTCTCTCACACACACACACTCAAACATATCACATATGCACTCATATTCAAACCCACACACACTAACTCTCAGACACACACACACAC
>NC_054473.1:4161765-4164265 GCF_017639515.1 Carcharodon carcharias
ACACACACACACACACACACTCTCTCACTCACACACAAACATGTCACACATGCACTCATATTCAAACACACACACACACACACACTCACTCTCTCACACACACAAACATGTCACACATGCACTCATACTCAAACCCACACACACACACACACACTCTCTCAAACACACACACACAAACATATAACACATGCACTCATATTGAAACACACACACAAACACACACACACACTCTCTCTCACACACACACATTCAAACATATCACACATGCACTCATATTTAAACACACACACACACACACACACACACACTCTCTCACACACACACACACAAACATATCACCCATGCACTCATACTCATACCAACACAAACTCACTCTCTCACACACACGAACATGTCACACATGCAATAATACTCAAACCCACACACACACACTCACTCTCTCACAAACACACACTCAAACATATCACACATGCACTCATACTCAAACCCACACACACACACACTCACTCTCTCACAGACGCACACACACAAGCATGTCACACATGCACTCATACACAAACCCACACACACACATTCACTCTCTCTCTCATTCACTCTCACACACAAACATATCACACATGCACTCATATTCAAACACACACATACACACCCACACTCACTCTCTCAAACACACACACACACTCACTCTCTCACACACACACACACAATCTCTCACACACACACACACTCAAACATATCACACATGCACTCATATTTAAACACACACACACACACACACAACCATATCACACATGCACTCATACTCATACCAACAAACACTCACTCTCTCACACACACAAACATGTCACACATGCACTAATACTCAAACCCACTCACACACACACTCAAACATATCACACATGCACTCATACTCAAACACACACACACCCTCACTCTCTCACAGACACACACACACAAACATGTCACACATGCATTCATATTCAAACACACACATACACAAACAGACTCACTCTCTCAAAAACACACACACACTCACTCTCACACACACACACACACTCAAACATATCACACATGCACTCATATTCAAACAAACACATACACACTCACTCTCTCATACACACAAACATGTCTCACATGCACTCATATTCAAACACACAAACACACTCTCACTCTCTCATACACAAAAACATATCACACATGCACTCATACTCAAACCGACACACACACACACTCACTCTCTCACAGACAAACACACACAAACATATCACACATGCACTCATATTCAAACACACACATACACATACAAACTCACTCTCTCAAACACACACACACACTCACTCTGTCACACACACACACACACACTCAAACATATCACACATTCACTCATGTTAAAACACACACATACACACTCACTCTCTCATACACACAAGCATGTCACACATGCACTCATATTCAAACACACACACACATACACACACTCACTCTCTCACACACATACACTCAAACATATCACACTTGCACTCATATTCAAACACACACAAACACACTCTCTCTCATACACACAAACATGTCACACATGCACTCATATTCAAATACACACACACACAAACACACACACACATTCGCTCACACACACACACACACAAACATATCAGATATGCACTCATACTCAATCCCACACACACTCACTCTCACACACACACACGCACACACACACACAAACATATCACACATCCACTCATATTCAAACACACACACACACACACACTCACTCTCTCACACACACAAACATGTCACACATCCACTCATACTCAAACCCACACACACACACTCTCTCACACTCAAACATATCACACATGTACTCATATTCAAACACACACACACACTCAATCTCTCACACACCCACACTCAAACATATCACACATCCACTCATACTCAAACCCACACACACACACTCTCTCACACTCAAACATATCACACATGTACTCATATTCAAACACACACATACACACTCAATCTCTCACACACCCACACTCAAACATATCACACATGCACTCATAATCAAACCCACACACACTCACTCTCTCACACACACACACACACACAAACATATCACACATGCATTCATATTCAAACACACACACACACACACACACACACACTCTCTCACACACACAAACATGTCACATATGCACTCATACTCAAACACACACACAAACATATCACACATGCACTCTCTCACACACACACACACAAACATATCACACATGCACTCATATTCAAACACATACACACACACACTCACTCTCTCACACACACACACACTCAAACATATCACACATGCACTCATATTCAAACACACACACACACACACATTCACTCTCTCAAACACATACTCAAACATATCACACATGCACTCATATTCAAACACACACACACACTCTCTCACACACACACACACTCGAACATATCCCTCATGCGCCCATACTCAAACCCAGAC
>NC_054473.1:4166765-4169265 GCF_017639515.1 Carcharodon carcharias
ACTCATACTCAAACCCACACACACACACTCTCTCACACTCAAACATATCACACATGTACTCATATTCAAACACACACATACACAATCACTCTCTCACACACTCAAACATATCACAAATGCACTCATAATCAAACCCACACACACTCACTCTCACACACACACACACACACACACACACACACACAAACATATCACACATGCATTCATATTCAAACACACACACACACACACTCACTCTCTCACACACACAAACATGTCACACATGCACTCATACTCAAACCCACACACACACTCTCTCTCACACACACACACACAAACATATCACACATGCATTCATGTTCAAACACACACACACACACTCACTCTCTCACACACACAAACATGTCACACATGCACTCATACTCAAACCCACACACACACACACTCACTCTCTCACACACAAACACACACTCAAACATATCACACATGCTCTCATATTCAAACACACACATACACACACACACACTCTCTCAAACACACACACACAAACATATCACACATGCACTCATATTCAAACACACACACACACACACACACACACACATTCACTCTCTCACACACATACTCAAACATATCACACATGCACTCATATTCAAACACACACACACACAAACATATCACACATGCACTCATATTCAAACACACACACACACACACACACACACACATTCACTCTCTCACACACATACTCAAACATATCACACATGCACTCATATTCAAACACACACACACACACACACACACACACATTCACTCTCTCACACACATACTCAAACATATCACACATGCACTCATATTCAAACACACACACACACAAACATGTCACACATGCACTCATATTCAAACCCACACACACACACTCACTCTCTCACAGACCCACACACACAAACATGTCACACTTGCACTCATACTCAAACCCACACACACACATTCACTCTCTCTCTCACACACACACACTCGAACATATCACTCATGCACTCATACTCAAACCCACACACACACACACACACTCACTCTCTCACACACACAAACATATCATACTTGCACTCATAGTCAAACACACACACACACACACACACTCACTCTCTCACACACACACACACAAACATGTCACACATGCACTCATACTCAAACCCACACACACTCACTCTCACACACACACAAACATATCACACATGCACTCATATTCAAACACACACACACACACACACACACACTCTCTCACACACACAAACAAGTCACACATGCACTCATACTCAAAACCACACACACACACACACACACATTCTCTCTCACACACACACACTCAAACTTATCACACATGCACTCATACTCAAACCCAAACACACACACACTCTCTCACACACACACACACAAACATGTCACACATGCACTCATACTCAATCCCACACACACACACACACACACTCACTCTCTCACACACACACACTCAAACATATCACACATGCACTCATACTCAATCCCACACACACACACACACACACACACACTCACTCTCTCACACACACACACAAACATGTCACTCATGCACTCATACTCAATCCCACACACGCACACACACACACACACTCAATCTCTCACACACACACACTCAAACATATCACACATGCACTCATACTCAAACACACACACACACACACACACTCACTCACTCTCTCACACACACACACACACACAAACATGTCACACATGCACTCATACTCAAACCCACACACACACACTCACTCTCTCTCACGCACACACACACAAACATGTCACACATGCACTCATACTCAAACCCACACACACACACACTCACTCTCTCACACACACACACACACAAACATGTCACACATGCACTCATACTCAAACCCACACCCACACATTCACTCTCTCTCTCACACACACACACACTCAAACATGTCACACATGCACTCATACTCAAACCAACACATACACATTCACTGTCTCTCTCACACACACACTCAAACATATCCCACATGCACTCATACTCAAACCCAAACACACACACACTCACTCTCTCACACACACACACACTCAAACATATACCACATGCACTCATACCCAAACCCACACACACACACACACACAAACACGCATTCTCTCTCACACACACTAACATGTCACACATGCACTAATACTCAAACCCACACACACACACACACACTCACTCTCTCACACACACACACTCAAACATATCACACATGCACTCATACTCAAACACACACACACACACACTCAATCTCTCACAGACACACACACACAAACATGTCACACATGCACTCATACTCAAACCCACACACACACACACTCACTCTCTCACACACTCTCACACACAAACATATCACACATGCACTCATATTCAAACACACACCTACGCACACACACACTCATTCTCTCAAACACACACACACACTCACTCTCTCACACACACACACTC
>NC_054473.1:4174265-4194265 GCF_017639515.1 Carcharodon carcharias
TCTCACACACACACACACAATCTCTCACACACACACACACTCAAACATATCACACATGCACTCATATTTAAACACACACACACACACACACAACCATATCACACATGCACTCATACTCATACCAACAAACACTCACTCTCTCACACACACAAACATGTCACACATGCACTAATACTCAAACCCACTCACACACACACTCAAACATATCACACATGCACTCATACTCAAACACACACACACCCTCACTCTCTCACAGACACACACACACAAACATGTCACACATGCATTCATATTCAAACACACACATACACAAACAGACTCACTCTCTCAAAAACACACACACACTCACTCTCACACACACACACACACTCAAACATATCACACATGCACTCATATTCAAACAAACACATACACACTCACTCTCTCATACACACAAACATGTCTCACATGCACTCATATTCAAACACACAAACACACTCTCACTCTCTCATACACAAAAACATATCACACATGCACTCATACTCAAACCGACACACACACACACTCACTCTCTCACAGACAAACACACACAAACATATCACACATGCACTCATATTCAAACACACACATACACATACAAACTCACTCTCTCAAACACACACACACACTCACTCTGTCACACACACACACACACACTCAAACATATCACACATTCACTCATGTTAAAACACACACATACACACTCACTCTCTCATACACACAAGCATGTCACACATGCACTCATATTCAAACACACACACACATACACACACTCACTCTCTCACACACATACACTCAAACATATCACACTTGCACTCATATTCAAACACACACAAACACACTCTCTCTCATACACACAAACATGTCACACATGCACTCATATTCAAATACACACACACACAAACACACACACACATTCGCTCACACACACACACACACAAACATATCAGATATGCACTCATACTCAATCCCACACACACTCACTCTCACACACACACACACGCACACACACACACAAACATATCACACATCCACTCATATTCAAACACACACACACACACACACTCACTCTCTCACACACACAAACATGTCACACATCCACTCATACTCAAACCCACACACACACACTCTCTCACACTCAAACATATCACACATGTACTCATATTCAAACACACACACACACTCAATCTCTCACACACCCACACTCAAACATATCACACATCCACTCATACTCAAACCCACACACACACACTCTCTCACACTCAAACATATCACACATGTACTCATATTCAAACACACACACACACTCAATCTCTCACACACCCACACTCAAACATATCACACATGCACTCATAATCAAACCCACACACACTCACTCTCTCACACACACACACACACACACACAAACATATCACACATGCATTCATATTCAAACACACACACACACACACACACACACTCTCTCACACACACAAACATGTCACATATGCACTCATACTCAAACACACACACAAACACACACACTCACTCTCTCACACACACACACACAAACATATCACACATGCACTCATATTCAAACACATACACACACACACTCACTCTCTCACACACACACACACTCAAACATATCACACATGCACTCATATTCAAACACACACACACACACACATTCACTCTCTCAAACACATACTCAAACATATCACACATGCACTCATATTCAAACACACACACACACTCTCTCACACACACACACACTCGAACATATCCCTCATGCGCCCATACTCAAACCCAGACACACACACACACACCCTCTCTCACACATACACAAACATGTCACACATGCACTCATACTCAATCCCACACACACACACAGACACACTCACTCTCTCACACACACACACTCAAACATATCACACATGCACTCATACTCAAAACGACACACACACACACACTCTCACACACACACACACAAACATGTCACACATGCAGTCATACTCAAACCCACACACACACATTCACTCTCTCTCTCACACACACACACACACAAACATATCACACATGCACTCATACTCAAACCCACACACACACATTCACTCTCTCTCTCTCACACACACACACACAAACATGTCACACATGCACTCATACTCAAACACACACACACACACACTCACTCTCTCACACACATGCACACTAACTCTCACACACACACACACACAAACATGTCACACATGCACTCATACTCAATCCCACACACACACATTCACTCTCTCTCTCACACACACACACTCAAAAATGTCACACATGCACTCATACTCAAAACAACACATACACATTCACTGTCTCTCTCACACACACACTCAAACATATCCCACATGAACTCATATTCAAACCCAAACACACACACACTCACTCTCTCACACACACACACTCAAACATATACCACATGCACTCATACCCAAACCCACACACACACACACACACAAACACGCATTCTCTCTCACACACACTAACATGTCACACATGCAATAATACTCAAACCCACACACACACACACACTCACTCTCTCACAGACACACACACACAAACATGTCACACATGCACTCATACTCAAACCCACACACACACACACACTCACTCTCTCACACACTCTCACACACAAACATATCACACATGCACTCATATTCAAACACACACCTACACACACACACACACTCACTCTCTCAAACACACACACACACTCACTCTCTCACACACACACACACACACTCAAACATATCACACATTCACTCATATTAAAACACACACATACACACACTCTCTCATGCACACAAACATGTCACACATGCACTCATATTCAAACACACACACACACACACACACTCACTCTCTCACGCACATACACTCAAACATATCACACTTGCACTCATATTCAAACACACACAAACACACTCACTCTCTCATACACACAAACATGTCACACATGCACTCATATTCAAACACACACACACACAAACACACACACACATTCTCTCTCACACACACACACACAAACATATCAGATTTGCACTCATACTCAATCCCACACACACTCACTCTCACACACACACACACGCAAACACACACACAAACATATCACACATGCACTCATATTCAAACACACACACACACACACACTCACTCTCTCACACACACAAACATGTCACACATGCACTCATACTCAAACCCACACACACACACACACTCTCTCACACACACACAAACATGTCACACATGCACTCATACTCAAACCCACACACACACATTCACTCTCTCTCTCACACACACACACTCAAACATGTCACACATGCACTCATACTCAAACCCACACACACACATTCACTCTCTCTCTCACACACACACACTCAAACATGTCACACATGCACTCATACTCAAACCCACACACACACATTCACTCTCTCTCTCACACACACACACTCAAACATGTCACACATGCACTCATACTCAAACCAACACATACACATTCACTGTCTCTCTCACACACACACTCAAACATATCCCACATGCACTCATACTCAAACCCAAACACACACACACTCACTCTCTCACACACACACACACTCAAACATATACCACATGCACTCATACCCAAACCCACACACACAGACACGCACAAACACGCATTCTCTCTCACACACACTAACATGTCACACATGCACTAATACTCAAACCCACACACACACACACTCACTCTCTCACACACATACACACAAACATATCACACATGCACTAATACTCAAACCCACACACACACACACTCACTCTCTCACACACACTCACACACAAACATATCACACATGCACTCATATTCAAACACACACCTACACACACACACACACTCACTCTCTCAAACACACACACACACTCACTCTCTCACACACACACACACACACTCAAACATATCACACATTCACTCATATTAAAGCACACACATACACACTCACTCTCTCATACACACAAACATGTCAGACATGCACTCATATTCAAACACACACACACGCACACACACACTCACTCTCTCACACACATACACTCAAACATATCACACTTGCACTCATATTCAAACACACACAAACACACTCACTCTCTCATACACACAAACATGTCACACATGCACTCATATTCAAACACACACACACACAAACACACACACACATTCTCTCACACACACACACACACACAAACATATCAGATATGCCCTCATACTCAATCCCCCACACACTCACTCTCACACACACGCACACACACACACAAACATATCACACATGCACTCATATTCAAACACACACACACACACACACACTCACTCTCTCACACACACAAACATGTCACACATGCACTCATACTCAAACCCACACACACACACTCTCTCACACTCAAACATATCACACATGTACTCATATTCAAACACACACATACACAATCACTCTCTCACACACCCACACTCAAACATATCACAAATGCACTCATAATCAAACCCACACACACTCACTCTCACACACACACACACACACACACACAAACATATCACACATGCATTCATATTCAAACACACACACACACACACTCACTCTCTCACACACACAAACATGTCACACATGCACTCATACTCAAACCCACACACACACTCTCTCTCACACACACACACACAAACATATCACACATGCATTCATGTTCAAACACACACACACACACTCACTCTCTCACACACACAAGCATGTCACACATGCACTCATACTCAAACCCACACACACACACACTCACTCTCTCACACACAAACACACACTCAAACATATCACACATGCTCTCATATTCAAACACACACATACACACACACACACTCTCTCAAACACACACACACAAACATATCACACATGCACTCATATTCAAACACACACACACACACACACACACACACACATTCACTCTCTCACACACATACTCAAACATATCACACATGCACTCATATTCAAACACACACACACAAACATGTCACACATGCACTCATATTCAAACCCACACACACACACTCACTCTCTCACAGACCCACACACACAAACATGTCACACTTGCACTCATACTCAAACCCACACACACACATTCACTCTCTCTCTCACACACACACACTCGAACATATCACTCATGCACTCATACTCAAACCCACACACACACACACACACTCACTCTCTCACACACACAAACATATCATACTTGCACTCATAGTCAAACACACACACACACACACACTCACTCTCTCACACACACACACACAAACATGTCACACATGCACTCATACTCAAACCCACACACACTCACTCTCACACACACACAAACATATCACACATGCACTCATATTCAAACACACACACACACACACACACACACTCTCTCACACACACAAACATGTCACACATGCACTCATACTCAAAACCACACACACACACACACACACATTCTCTCTCACACACACACACTCAAACTTATCACACATGCACTCATACTCAAACCCAAACACACACACACTCTCTCACACACACACACACAAACATGTCACACATGCACTCATACTCAATCCCACACACACACACACACACACTCACTCTCTCACACACACACACACAAACATATCACACATGCACTCATACTCAAACCCACACACACACACACACACACACACACTCACTCTCTCACACACACACACAAACATGTCACTCATGCACTCATACTCAATCCCACACACGCACACACACACACACACTCAATCTCTCACACACACACACTCAAACATATCACACATGCACTCATACTCAAACACACACACACACACACACACTCACTCACTCTCTCACACACACACACACACAAACATGTCACACATGCACTCATACTCAAACCCACACACACACACTCACTCTCTCTCACGCACACACACACAAACATGTCACACATGCACTCATACTCAAACCCACACACACACACACTCACTCTCTCACACACACACACACACAAACATGTCACACATGCACTCATACTCAAACCCACACCCACACATTCACTCTCTCTCTCACACACACACACACTCAAACATGTCACACATGCACTCATACTCAAACCAACACATACACATTCACTGTCTCTCTCACACACACACTCAAACATATCCCACATGCACTCATACTCAAACCCAAACACACACACACTCACTCTCTCACACACACACACACTCAAACATATACCACATGCACTCATACCCAAACCCACACACACACACACACAAACACGCATTCTCTCTCACACACACTAACATGTCACACATGCACTAATACTCAAACCCACACACACACACACACACTCACTCTCTCACACACACACACTCAAACATATCACACATGCACTCATACTCAAACACACACACACACACACTCAATCTCTCACAGACACACACACACAAACATGTCACACATGCACTCATACTCAAACCCACACACACACACACTCACTCTCTCACACACTCTCACACACAAACATATCACACATGCACTCATATTCAAACACACACCTACGCACACACACACTCATTCTCTCAAACACACACACACACTCACTCTCTCACACACACACACACACACACTCAAACATATCACACATTCACTCATATTAAAACACACACATACACACTCTCTCATACACACAAACATGTCACACATGCACTCATATTCAAACACACACACACAAACACACACACACATTCTCTCACACACACACACACACAAACATATCAGATATGCACTCATACTCAATCCCACACACACTCACTCTCACACACACACACGCAAACACACACACAAACATATCACACATGCACTCATATTCAAACACACACACACACACACACACACACTCACTCTCTCACACACACAAACATGTCACACATGCACTCATACTCAAACCCACACACACACACACACACTCTCTCTCACACTCAAACATATCACACATGTACTCATATTCAAACACACACATACACACTCACTCTCTCACACACCCACACTCAAACATATCACACATGCACTCATAATCAAACCCACACACACACACACTCACTCTCACGCACACACACACACACACAAACATATCACACATGCATTCATATTCAAACACACACACACACACATTCACTCTCTCACACACACAAACATGTCACACATTCACTCAGACTCAAACCCACACACACACACACACAAACATATCACACATGCACTCATATTCAAACACACACATACACACACAAACACTCTCTCAAACACACACACACAAACATATCACAAATGCACTCATATTCAAACACACACACACACACACACATTCACTCTCTCTCACACACATACTCAAACATATCACACATGCACTCATATTCAAACACACACACACACACTCTCACACACACACACACACAAACATGTCACACATGTACTCATACTCAAACCCACACACACACACACACTCTCTCTCACACACACACACACAAACATGTCACACATGCACTCATACTCAAATCCACACACACACACACTCACTCTCTCAGACACATGCACACTCACTCTCTCACACACACACACACACAAACATGTCACACATGCACTCATACTCAAACCCACACACACACCTTCACTCTCTCTCTCACACACACACACTCAAACATGTCACACATGCACTCATACACAAACCAACACATACACATTCACTGTCTCTCTCACACACACACTCAAACATATCCCACATGCACTCATACTCAAACCCAAACACACACACACTCACTCTCTCACACACACACACACACACACACAAACACGCATTCTCTCTCACACACACTAACATGTCACACATGCACTAATACTCAAACCCACACACACACACACACTCACTCTCTCACACACACACACTCAAACATATCACACATGCACTCATACTCAAACCCACACACACACACACTCACTCTCTCACACACACACACACAAACATGTCACACATGCACTCATAATCAATCCCACACACACACACACTCACTCTCTCACACACACACACACACAAACATGTCACACATGCACTCATACTCAAACACACACACACACACACACTCACTCTCTCACACACGCACACAAACATGTCACACATGCACTCATAATCAATCCCACACACACACACACTCACTCTCTCACACACACACACACAAACATGTCACACATGCACTCATACTCAAACACACACACACACACACTCACTCTCTCACAGACACACACACAAAAACATGTCACACATGCACTCATACTCAAACCCACACACACACACACTCACTCTCTCACACACTCTCACACACAAACATATCACACATGCACTCATATTCAAACACACACCTACACACACACACACACACTCACTCTCTCACACACACACACACACACTCAAACATATCACACATTCACTCATATTAAAACACACACATACAAACTCACTCTCTCACACACATACACTCAAAAATATCACACATGCACTCATATTCAAACACACACACACACACATTCTCTCACACACACACACACAAAAACATATCAGATATGCACTCATACTCAATCCCACACACACTCACTCTCACACACACACAAACATATCACACATGCACTCATATTCAAACACACACACACACACACACTCTCTCACACACACAAACATGTCACACATGCACTCATACTCAAACCCACACACACACACTCTCTCACACTCAAACATATCACACATGTACTCATATTCAAACACACACACACACACTCACTCTCTCACACACACAAACATGTCACACATGCACTCATACTCAATCCCACACACACACACACACTCACTCTCTCACACACACACACACAAACATATCACACATGCACTCATATTCAAACACAAACACACTCACTCTCTCACACACACAAACATGTCACACATGCACTCATACTCAAACCGACACACACACACACTCACGCTCTCACACACACACTCACTCAAACATATCACACATGCACTCATATTCAAACACACACCTACACACACACACACACTCACTCTCTCAAACACACACACACACTCACTCTCTCACACACACACACACACACTCAAACATATCACACATTTACTCATATTAAAACACACACATACACACACTCTCTCATACACACAAACATGTCACACATGCACTCATATTCAAACACACACACACACACACACACTCACTCTCTCAAACACACACACACACTCACTCTCTCACACACACACACACTCAAACATATCACACATTCACTCATATTAAAACACACACATACACACACTCTCTCATACACACAAACATGTCACACATGCACTCATATTCAAACACACACACACACACACACACTCACTCTCTCAAACACACACACACACTCACTCTCTCACACACACACACACTCAAACATATCACACATTCACTCATATTAAAACACACACATACACACACTCTCTCATACACACAAACATGTCACACATGCACTCATATTCAAACACACACACACACACACTCACTCTCTCACACACATACACTCAAACATATCACACTTGCACTCATATTCAAACACACACAAACACACTCACTCTCTCATACACACAAACATGTCACACATGCACTCATATTCAAACACACACACACAAAGACACACACACATTCTCTCACACACACACACACAAACATATCAGATATGCACTCATACTCAATCCCACACACACTCACTCTCACACACACACACACGCACACACACACAAACATATCACACATGCACTCATATTCAAACACACACACACACACACACACACTCACTCTCTCACACACACAAACATGTCACACATGCACTCATACTCAAACCCACACACACACACTCTCTCACACTCAAACATATCACACATGTACTCATATTCAAACACACACATACACACTCAATCTCTCACACACCCACACTCAAACATATCACACATGCACTCATAATCAAACCCACACACACTCACTCTCACGCACACACACACACACACACAAACATATCACACATGCATTCATATTCAAACACACATACACACACATTCACTCTCTCACACACACAAACATGTCACACATGCACTCATACTCAAACCCACACACACACACACACTCACTCTCTCACACACACACACACACTCGAACATATCACACATGCACTCATACTCAAACCCACACACACACACTCACTCTCTCACACACACACACACACTCAAACATATCACACATGCACTCATATTCAAACACACACATACACACACACACACTCTCTCAAATACACACACACAAACATATCACAAATGCACTCATATTCAAACACACACACACACACATTCACTCTCTCACACACAAACTCAAACATATCACACATGCACTCATATTCAAACACACACACACACACTCTCACACACACACACACACACACAAACAAGTCACACATGCACTCATACTCAAACCCACACACACACACACACACTCTCTCTCACACACACACACACACAAACATATCACACATGCACTCATACTCAAATCCACACACACACACACTCACTCTCTCACACACATGCACACTCACTCTCTCACACACACACACACACACAAACATGTCACACATGCACTCATACTCAAACCCACACACACACATTCACTCTCTCTCTCACACACACACACTCAAACATGTCACACATGCACTCATACACAAACCAACACATACACATTCACTGTCTCTCTCACACACACACTCAAACATATCCCACATGCACTCATACTCAAACCCAAACACACACACACTCACTCTCTCACACACACACACACTCAAACATATACCATATGCACTCATACCCAAACCCAAACACACACACACTCACTCTCTCACACACACACACACTCAAACATATACCACATGCACTCATACCCAAACCCACACACACACACACACAAACACGCATTCTCTCTCACACACACTAACATTTCACACATGCACTAATACTCAAACCCACACACACACACACTCACTCTCTCACACACACACACTCAAACATATCACACATGCACTCATACTCAAACACACACACACACACTCACTCTCTCACAGACACACACACACAAACATGTCACACATGCACTCATACTCAAACCCACACACACAAACACTCACTCTCTCACACACTCTCACACACAAACATATCACGCATGCACTCATATTCAAACACACACCTACACACACACACTCACTCTCTCAAACACACACACACACACTCAAACATATCACACATTCACTTATATTAAAACACACACATACACACTCTCTCATACACACAAACATGTCACACATGCACTCATATTCAAACACACACCTACAGACACAAACACACTCACTCTCTCAAACACACACACACACTCATTCTCTCACACACACACACACACACTCAAACATATCACACATTCACTCATATTAAAACACACACATACAAACTCACTCTCTCATACACACAAACATGTCACAAATGCACTCATATTCATATACACACACACACACACACACACACTCACTCTCTCACACACATACACTCAAACATATCACACTTGCACTCATATTTAAACACACACAAACACACTCACTCTCTCATACACACAAACATGTCACAAATGCACTCATATTCAAACACACACACACACAAACACACACACACAATCTCTCACACACACACACACAAAAAGATATCAGATATGCACTCATACTCAATCCCACACACACTCACTCTCACACACACACACACGCACACACACACACAAACATATCACACATGCACTCATATTCAAACACACACACACACACACACACTCTCTCTCACACACACAAGCATGTCACACATGCACTCATACTCAAACCCACACACACACACTCTCTCACACTCAAACATATCACACATGTACTCATATTCAAACACACACACACACTCACTCTCACACACACACACACACACACACAAACATATCACACATGCATTCATATTCAAACACACACACACACACTCAATCTCTCACACACACAAACATGTCACACATGCACTCATACTCAAACCCACACACACACACACACTCACTCTCACACACACACACAAACATATCACACATGCACTCATATTCAAACACACACACACTCACTCTCTCACACACACAAACATGTCACACATGCACTCATACTCAAACCCACACACACACACACTCACTCTCTCTCACACACACACACACTCAAACATATCACACATGCACTCATATTCAAACACACACACACACACACACACTCTCTCACACACACAAGCATGTCACACATGCACTCATACTCAAACCCACACACACACACTCTCTCACACTCAAACATATCACACATGTACTCATATTCAAACACACACACACACTCACTCTCTCACACACACAAACATGTCACACATGCACTCATACTCAAACCCACACACACACACACACTCACTCTCACACACACACACAAACATATCACACATGCACTCATATTCAAACACACACACACTCACTCTCTCACACACACAAACATGTCACACATGCACTCATACTCAAACCCACACAAACACACACTCACTCTCTCTCACACACACACACACTCAAACATATCACACATGCACTCATATTCAAACGCACACACACACACACATTCACTCTCTCACACACATACTCAAACATATCACACATGCACTCATATTCAAACACACACACACACACTCTCACACACACACACACACAATCATGTCACACATGCACTCATACTCAAACCCACACACACACACTCACTCTCTCACACACCCACACTCGATCATTACACATGCACTCATACTCAAACCTACACACACACACACTCACTCTCTCACAGACCCACACACACAAACATGTCACACATGCACTCATACTCAAACCCACACACACACATTCACTCTCTCACACACTCACACTCGAACATATCCCACATGCGCCCATACTCAAACCCACACACACACACGCACACACACACTGTCACACACAAACATATCACACATGCACTCTAACTCAAACCCAGACAAACACACACACACACCCTCTCTCACACACACACAAACTTGTCACACATGCTCTCATACTCAATCCCACACACACACACACACACACTCACTCTCTCACACACACACACACAAACATATCACTCTCTCACACACACACACACACTCGAACATATCACACATGCACTCATACTCAAACCCACACACACACACTCACTCTCTCACACACACACCCACACTCAAACATATCACACATGCACTCATATTCAAACACACACATACACACACACACACTCTCTCAAACACACATACTCAAACATATCACACATGCACTCATATTCAAACACACAAACACACACTCTCACACACACACACACACACAAACATGTCACACATGCACTCATACTCAAACCCACACACACACACACACACACTCTCTCTCACACACACACACACAAACATTTCACACATGCACTCGTACTCAATCCCACACACACACATTCACTCTCTCTCTCACACACACACACACAAAAATATCACACATGCACTCATACTCAAACCCACACACACACACTCACTCTCTCTCACACACACACACACAAACATGTCACACATGCACTCATACTCAAACCCACACACACACACTCACTCTCTCTCACACACACACACACAAACATGTCACACATGCACTCATACTCAAACCCACACACACACACACTCACTCTCTCACACACACACACACTCAAACATATCACACATTCACTCATATTCAAACACACACACACACACACTCACTCTCTCTCTCACACACACACAGACACACACACACTCACTCTCTCACGCACACACACTCAAACATATCACACATGCACTCATACTCAAACCCACACACACTCACTCTCACACACCCACACAAACATATCACACATGCACTCATACTTAAAACCGCACACACACACACTGTCTCTCACACACACACACACAAACATATCACACATGCACTCATATTCAAACACACACACACACACACACACACTCACTCTCTCACACACACAAACATGTCGCACATGCACTCATGCTCAAACCCACACACACACACTCACTCTCTCACACACACACAATCAAACATATCACACATGCACTCATACTCAAACCCGCACATACACATTCACTCTCTCTCTCACACACACACAGACTCAAACATATCGCACATGCACTCATACTCAAACCCACACACACACACACTCTCTCACACACAAACATATCACACATGCACTCATACTCAATCCCACACACACACACACACACTCATTCTCTCACAAACACACTCAAACATATCACACATGCCCTCATACTCAAACACACACACACACACACTCACTCTCTCACACACAGACACACAAACACACAAACATGGCACACATGCACTCATACTCAATCCCCCCCCCACACACACACACACACACACACACACACTCACTCTCTCACACACACTCACTCAAACATATCACACATGCACTCATACTCAAACACACACACACACACACTCACTCTCTCACACACACACACACACACACACACAAACATATAACACCTACACTCATACTCAAGCACACACACACACACACACTCACTATCTCACTCACACACACACACACACTCACTCTCACACACACACACACAGACAAACACATCACACATGCACTCATACTCAATCCCACACACACACACTCACTCTCTCTCACACACACACACAAACATGTCACACATGCACTCATACTCAATCCCACACACACACACACACTCACTCTCTCTCACACACACACACAAACATGTCACACATGCACTCATACTCAATCACACACACACACACTCACTCTCTCTCACACACACACACAAACATGTCACACATGCACTCATACTCAATCCCACACACACACACTCACTCTCTCTCACACACACACACAAACATGTCACACATGCACTCATACTCAATCCCACACACACACACACACTCACTCTCTCTCACACACACACACAAACATGTCACACATGCACTCATACTCAAACCCACAGACACACACACACTCACTCTCTCACACACACACACACACAAACATGTCACACATGCACTCATACTCAAACCCACACACACACACACACTCTCTCTCTCAGACACACACACTCACACACTCAAACATATCACACATTCACTCATATTCAAACACACACACACACACGCACTCTCTCTCACACACACACACAAACATATCACACATGCACTCATACTCAAACCCACACACACTCACTCTCTCACACACACACACACAAACATGTCACACATGCACTCATACTCAAACCCACACACACACACACACTCTCTCTCTCAGACACACACACTCACACACACAAACATATCACACATGCACTCATATTCAAACACACACACACACACACACTCACTCTCTCACACACACAAACATGTCACACATGCACTCGTACTCAAACCCACATACACACACACATACTCATTCTCTCACACACACACACTCAAACATATCCCACATGCCCTCATACTCAAACCCACACACACACACTTCTCTCACCCACGCACAAACATGTCACACATGTACTCATACTCAATCCCACACACACACACACTCATTCTCTCACAAGCACACTCAAACATATCACACATGCACTCATACTCAAACCCACACACACACACACACTCACTCAAACATATCACACATGCTCTCATACTCAAACACACACACACACACACTCTCTCACACACACACACACACAAACATGTCACACATGCACTCATACTCAATCCCACACACACACACTCACTCTCTCACACACACTCACTCAAACATATCACACATGCACTCATACTCAAACACACACTCACACACACACTCACTCTCTCACACACACACACACAAACATATCACACATGCACTCATACTCAAACACACACACACACACTCACTCTCTCACACACACTCACTCAAACATATCACACATGCACTCATACTCAAACACACACACACACACACACTCACTCTCTCTCACACACACACACACACCAACATATAACACCTACACTCATACTCAAGCCCACACACACACACACACACACACTCACTATCTCACTCACACACACACACACACACACACACTCACTCTCTCACACACACACACACACAAACACATCACACATGCACTCATACTCAAACGCACACACACAGACACTCACTCTCTCACACACACAGAAACATGTCACACATGCACTTTTACTCAAACCCACATACACACACACATACTCACTCTCTCACACACACACTCAAACATATCCCACATGCCCTCATACTCAAACCCACACACACACACACACACACACACTTCTCTCACCCACGCACAAACATGTCACACATGTACTCATACTCAATCCCACACACACACACACTCATTCTCTCACAAATACACTCAAACATATCACACATGCACTCATACTCAAACCCACACACACACACACACTCACTCAAACATATCACACATGCTCTCATAGTCAAACACACACACACACACACTCTCACACACACACACACACAAACATGTCACACATGCACTCATACTCAATCCCACACACACACACTCACTCTCTCACTCTCTCACACACACACACACACACAAACATATCACACATGCACTCATACTCAAACACACACACACACACACTCACTCTCTCTCACACACACACACACACCAACATATAACACCTACACTCATACTCAAGCCCACACACACACACACATACACTCACTATCTCACTCACACACACACACACACACACACACTCACTCTCTCACACACACAGAAACATGTCACACATGCACTCATACTCAAACCCACACACACACTCACTCTCACAGACACACACACTCAAACATATCACACATGCACTCATACTCAAACCCACACACACACACACACTCACTCTCTCACACACACACACACACAAACATGTCACACATGCACTCGTACTCAAACCCACACACACACAGTCACTCTCTCTCTTACACACACACACAAACATATCACTCATGCACTCATACTCAAACCCACACACAAACACACACACTCACTCTCTCTCACACACACACACACACAAACATGTCACACATGCACTCATACTCAAACCCACACACACACACACTCACTCTCTCACACACAGACACACTCAAACATGTCACACATGCACTCATACTCAAACCCACACACACACATTCTCTCTCTCTCTCACACACACACACAAACATATCACACATGCACTCATATTCAAACACAAACACACACACACACACTCACTCTCTAACACACACAAACATGTCACACATGCACTCATACTCAAACCCACATACACACTCACACACTCACTCTCTCACACACACACACTCAAACATATCACACATGCACTCATACTCAAACCCACACACACACACACACACACACACACACACACTTTCTCATACACACACAAACATGTCACACATGCACTCATACTCAATCCCACACACACACACACACACATACACACACTCACTCTCTCACAAACACAGACTCAAACATATCACACATGCGCTCATACTCAAACACACACACACACACTCTCTCACACACATACACACACACACAAACATGTCACACATGCACTCATACTCAATCCCACACACACACACACACACACACACATACACACACTCACTCTCTCACACACACACACTCAAACGCATCACACGTGCACTCATACTCAATCACACACACACACACACACACACTCACTCTCTCTCACACACACACACAAACATGTCACCCATGCACTCATACTCAATCCCACACACACACACACTCACTCTCTCACACACACACACACAAACATATCATACATGCACTCATATTCAAACAAACACACACACTCTCACTCTTTCACACACACAAACATGTTACACATGCACTCATACTCAAACCCACACACACACTCACTCTCTCACACACACATACTCAAACATATCACACATGCACTCATACTCAAACCCACACACACACACACATTCACTCTCTCTCTCACACACACACACACTCAAACATATCCCACATGCACTCATACTCAAACCCACACACACACTTTCACTCTCTCTCTTACACTTACACACACAAACATATCACACATGCACTCATACTCAATCCCACACACACACACACTCACTCTCTCACACATACACACACACAAACATGTCACACATGCACTCATACTCAAACCCACACACGCACAAACACAATCCCAAACGCGCACATGCATGCATAAATTCACACACTGACACAGCATACGCAATTTAGTCACACATGCACTCACACTTCAACCCACACACACACACAAACCAACTCTCACACACAATCCCAAATACACATGCACATGCACAAGAAACTTACACACACCAACTCACACACACCAACTCCCACACACCAACTCCCACACACACCAACTCACATACACCAACTCACATACACCAACTCCCACACACCAACTCCCACACACACCAACTCACATACACCAACTCCCACACACCAACTCACACACAAGAGCACACTCACACCCAACACTCACTCAAACACACACACACCAACTCCCACACACCAACTCCCACACACCAACTCCCACACACCAACTCCCACACACCGACTCACACCCACCAACTCACACACACCAACTCACACAGACCAACTCACACACAAAAGCACACTCACACCCAACACTGACTCAAACACACTCACACACACCGACTCACACACACCAACTCCCACACACCTACACAGGGGTTACTTGAGGCCAGTTTGAGTCCCAGTTGCTCTATCATGTTGGAGATTTATCTTGCACAAAAACTGCAGCTTGGACTGCCTGTGATAACCTCTGACTCGCGTTGTAATTATTCTGGAAAGGGGATGTTTTCCAATAATTGTCACACAGAGTTTCCATCCTTCCTCTGAAACGTTATATTTTGTCAATGACGTTCCATGTGTGTAATTGACTCTTTGCTTATGAACGTCGACAAATTGCAGGTTTGTGGAAGTTAGATCCAGAATCTCTAACCCTGCTGACAGATAGTGGGAGTGTGAAACATGACTTCAGGCACTTCCCGGAGGTACAGCTCGCTGGAGATCAGGCTGATCGAGTGTGAGAGTCCATGTTGGGAAATTCCAATATTGGGGAAATTTAGCAAAGGTTCAAATTGACTGGAGATTGATAAAACCAGCCAGGCTTATAAACCGGATTGGGCAGTGAATGACTGTCACTGATTGACGAGAACAGCAACATCTAGCTGCTGCAAAGCCATTGGCTGAGCAGTTTAACACTTCCCGATGGTGTCAGAACAAACACTTGCCCTTCTTCATATTGCAGCTCACAGCACAAGCTGGATTTTTACAATGGGGAAGCCTTCAGCAACTTACTGAATGGCCCCTCATGTCTCCCTCCGTCACATCTGTTCCGATGATGCTACCTTCAAAAACAGTTCCTCTGACATGTCCTCCTTCTTCCTTAACCGAGGTTTTCCACCGTTGACAGGGCCCTCAACCGTGTCCGGCCCATCTCCCACGCATCTGCCTTCACGCCTTCTCCTCCCTCCCAGGAACATGATAGAGTCCCCCTTGTCCTCACTTATCACCCCACCAGCCTCCGCATTCAA
>NC_054473.1:5099265-5246871 GCF_017639515.1 Carcharodon carcharias
CGGGTATGTTTGACCTCTTCAGGGTTGCTTTGAGGATATCCCTAATGCATTTCCATTGTCCTGGCAGTCTCCTGCATGACTGAGTTCCAAGTGGGGCTGTGGCTCCGGGAGTCCGGAGCAGGAAATGAGTGACATGTCCTGCCCAGCGGAGCTGGTTTTGAGCGATTAGTGCCTCGATGTTGGGGTGGGTTATCTTGGAGAGGATGTTGCTGTTGGACCACCACTGTCACTGGATTTAAAGGAGATTGAGAAGGCCCCACCGGTCGTATTTCCCCGGTGCTTTGAGGCTCCTGCTGTAAATTGTCCAAGTCTCTGAGTCCATATTGGACAATCTACACACCCACACAGATATAATCTCACACACACTGTTATCACCGATGCAGTTGGTAAAGCTGAGTTAGTGAAAAATCCTAGAGGGATACTTTAAACAACTGTCATAACCTATAATTTTAAGTGTTATGTTTGAGATGCAACTCTAAATTCAGGAATCAGACCAACAGTTCACGAGGTTTCACATTAAACTAAATGAAACATTTTATTAATTTATCGGTTAAAAAAAAAATATATATATATATATACACGGCCACAAATTACTATGATCATAACTTTTCACAAATTGCCAAACTAATCTCCATTAAGGCAACAGCAACCCACAGACTTAACCAGACACTAGGCAAAGCATTTTCACCTACAAATTCAAATGAAGTTCTTTTCACTTTGGTTCCTTGCAGTAACACTGGTAGGCTTACAGGCTTTGTCTTACATCGCCTCTGCTCTGTACACACGAAAACTGCTAAAGTTATACCTACCACTCCCATTGAATGTTAATTCTCATTGTATCAACAACCTCTGAACTAAACCTCTCTAACAGTAAAACCCCTTTCATAGTACCAATTTTATTAGTAATATAGACATATGGCTTGGTATCTGCTAGATAGATGTCAGTTTTCACGCCATTTCTTGAATGCTCTATTCAAAAAATGCAAATGCCCTCTAACTGTCTTACGTATCAAAACTAGTACACATCAAAGCACCGAGACTAGTTGGCTTTAATCCAATTAAGACACAGCCACAGACTAAACTTCTATTTTAAAAGAAAACTATTTTCCAATAATATTATATCCATTAATAGCTTCATGACAACACATACACACAGACACACACAGTGTGCCATATACAAGATGCACTGCAGCAACTCACCAAGTCCCCTTCAACAGCACTTGCCTAACCCATGACCACTACCAGCTAGAAGGACAAGGGCAGCAGACACATGGGAACACCACCACCTGGAAGTTCCCCTCCAAGTCACTCACCATCCTGACTTGGAAATATATCACCGTTCCTTCACTGTCACTGGGTCAAAATCCTGGAACTCCCTCCCTAACAGCGCTGTGGGTGTACCTACACCACATGGACTGCAGCGGTTCAAGAAGGCAGCTCACCCCCACCTTCTCAAGGAGAAATGGGATTTTCCAGCGATGCCCACATCCTATAATGGTTAAAACACACACACTCTCACACACACTCACACACACATCGGGGCATGGCACACACAGACACAAACACATCTACATGTACATCCTGAAACATGAGGGACACACAGGCACACCACACACCCCTCCAGGGTTGCCCTGGTGTCCCAAGGAATTAAAGATTAATCCTTAGGATACTCCTGGGAGTGAAAATCAAATAAAATTGTCTTTTAAAAATTTTCTTTGGACACTTTGGCCCAGATTTCCACCCCCAGGGCAGCCGCACAGAGTAAGGAGATTTCCTGGTTTGTCAAACCCGGCCTTTAAAAAGATCCACCCACAGATCAGATTTTCGTTAGGGGGGGTGGGGGGAGGGGCGGGCTGAAATAGGAGTCGAGGTGGGTGACCCCGGAATGAGTGCAGGGACTGTCTGCTGCAGAGACAGGCTGGGTGGAAGACCTGCCCCTGTGCTCTGGCACTGGCCTTAAAAAGGTTTTAAAAAGAATCAAACATAAAACACCCTCACTCCTCATCTGCCCCACATACTCCCTATGCCAACCCATGCCTCCCACCCACCCTCCATGGCCCCTCATACTTCCTATGCCATTCCATGCCCCTCTACCCACCTCATTAACCCTCGCATACCCTATGCTATCTCATGCCCTTCTACTCACCCCCATGACTCTTTATAGCTCCAAGCAACTTAGTGTCAATTCATGCCAACACATGACCCCACCCACCACCCTTTGCCCTTACGCCCTCCAGGCCAACTCACCTAGTGTCCTTGGAAAGTTCCTTGACAGCTTTGACAGTTCCAATGAGTTTGTGCATAAAAACATGTTTACCTTTAACAATCCAAGGGGCACCTTATCTCTTCTCGGGTACCCTGGCTATCCAAATGAATCCACCAAATTCAGGCCTCCTCTTACCTGGTCTAATCTGCATACTCCAGGTTTCACACTCCTGGTGATTTAAATGGCCAGCTGTCTCCGTAAACCACGCATGCATGAGCCCCAGCCCCAGCCCCAGCCCCACAAAGATGGGAAATGCTAAATTTGGGGGCAGGTCTAAGAAATTTTGGGCATTTCTGGGATTTTTGCCATGACAGAGAGCCTCGATGTCACGGTGAAAATCTGGGCCCTATAAAAACATTGGTGATTGGGAACAAAGTCTGTTTGACTACAGTTCAGAATGAACTATTTAGGTAATGTAATATCTATTTGCTTCCCTATGGGCTCTGGAAAGGCAGAGTTCTAATGAGGACTGATGAGTTAGACAAGCAGTGGCAGGAGTGTGGGGGTTGGGCGGGGGGGAGGTAGGTAAGGGACGACAAACATGGACGTGTCCTTCAAACAATGTGGGGAGAGTGGGAATAGTTGGAGGTGGGATGTCATGTGTTGAAGCATTGAGCCAGATTTGGCAATGCCAAATATGTTCACGACCCTCCTTCTTTGGACAGGAGGCACCTGGAACAGGTGACTGGTCTCCTGAGCATGAGAGCTGGCAACTCACAAGAAATGCTTTCTGTACATTATGGTACAAGGGACTGGCATAGAAAGGGTTAACATGGGCCTGAGTACACTACCGCCCACACTATGATGGAAGGGAACACATGACCCGAGTCTAGAGGACTGTCTTGTACTGGACAGAGACGTGTGTAGAGGCAAACATGGAGGCAGCTCCAACTTCAACCTTATACTGTGTATACACGTATATAGATACAAGTAGTTAATAAACACTACAAGACTCAGAACATCTTCATGAGGCCTACCGAACTATACACATCTTACAAACATGGTAACAACTATCGGAACAACCCAGAACCTCACAGAAGCTGGAGAAGGAATTTAAAATCTGGGAGATTGGAAAAGCAGCGTTCTAACCTAACAAAATGTACCAGAAGTGAACGTGGAGAAGGAGATCACCAGAGAAAAGCTCCATAGCAGGACTGGACACTGAAGGTAGAAATAAAACTCCAGGCTGCAGCAGGAGACTTCTTGGTCAGAATGGCTTTAAAAAAGCTTTCAAGTCAGCAGCAGTCAGAATTACCATTTTAAAACGTACCACGAGCAGCCCTAGTCCCGAGTCAGCGCCTGGTTACACGGCAGCGCCTGGTTACACGGCAGCGCCTGGTTACACGGCAGGTCAAACTCACTCTGAACGAAAATCTTTTTAAAAAAATAATCAATAGTTAAAAAAAATCCAGAAAAGGCCAGGAACTGATGGTTTCGCAGCCCGAAAATACTTAGAATCTCCAAGGGAGACTCGGAAAGGTCGATCCAAGGAGTCAATGCTGAAAACCTAAAACACAGAAATCACAAACCCGGGAGCCCGCCAAAACCGACAAACACGGGAAACCTCACTGAGAAGAAGCGGACGGCAGCCATCCTGGATTTCCGAGCAGCATTTAAAGCTAAACATATTATTAAATTTTAAATGACCTTGGATCAAAAATCTACCTTACCAGGCCAGTTTGGACACATCCAAGGTCCAGACCAGTCACAAAATTTGGGATGTTGGAGAAAGAGATTCCTTAGATACATGACTGCTTCAGGTCCAGACAAAAAGACAGAAGCTGAATAGGTTAACACGTTGCTTTATTCAGTAGGCCCAATAACCGACAACACAATAGCTAGAAACGGAATCAACGGATCCTTAGCAAAATTTGACGAGGTTTTAAAATCATTTGACACATATTTTAATCTGAGCAGTAACAAGATCCTTGTTTAACAAACGTGTCCAACAGCCAGAACCTGTTGACTCCTTTATTAAAATGAGCTGCACAGAGTGGCTGAAGGCTGTGACTACGGTGACCTGAAACCAGAGCTAATCAGAGTCAGAACTGTTGCTGGAGCAGCGGACGATGCACCCTCAGACATGCGTCAAGCTAAGGAAGATTTGACTCTTGAAAAGACCATTCAAAAATTGTCAGCCAGTCCGGAATCCATTCACAACACAGGTCCATCTTAAGGGGCAAAAGTAAGCCATGGGACAGAGCAAGCCCCACTTCCAGCTGGTAAAACAGCAGTGGAGCTGGGACACTCCAGGCCAAGGGAAGCAATACCCTAACCAACCACTAGAGGGTGGGCAACCATGCCAGCGCCATGGAGCCAAGTGGCCCCACAGGAGTGACCAATGTCCAGCAGTCTCAGCACGATGTTTTAATTACAACTGCATAGGACACTTCGGAAAGCTATACAAAGCTAACACAACCAGACACACAGGTGATCCCAAGACAAATCACAAGGGCGAGGTACCACACCAAGAGGAAACACAAGCATGCTCCTTAGGTGAGGTCAGAGATCAGAGATTTTCATTCTGGAATGTAGAATCTCAGTTAATGGTCATCTCACAATCTTGAAATTGGACACGGGGGCCAGTGTTACAGCCATGGCTGGTGACCCACGGCTGATGCCACTGCAACACAGCTGCATGGAGCAGGCAGGATCAAACTCCCGGTGAATTCACGTGGCACTCGGGTACAGGGATAAAGGAATACGAGAGACCCTGTTCACCAGCCACAACCAAGAACGTTCCCTTATAAACCGAAAAGCCTGTGTCAACCTCAACCTCCTACAAAAAATTGACGTGGTCAACCAGTAAAGGGCCTGGTTTCAAATTTAAAAAGGAGTTCCTGTAACTCCTTACAGAATTGAGGTGACTGAGGATCGCATACAGGATTACACTGAGGGAGGCGCTAAACCTATGCACCCGTTTACGCTACAAAATACACCCCATCTGCTCATGAAGCTAGTGCAGTAACAGCTGGACAAGATGACAAAAATGGGTGTCATCTCCCTGTTCATTCAGCCAACCGAATGGTGTCTGGGATGGTCCCAGTCCCAAAACTGAACGGGTGCATCCATATCTGTGTCGACTTGACACAGCTCAATAAAGCTGTGGTGAGAGAAGTCCACCGATGTCCGTGGTGGATGACAGCCTGGCCAAACTCTCAAAAAGCACAACGTTTTCAAAACTCAATGCGCACAGCGGCTTTTGGCAACTTCCAATCGATGAAAAGTCCAGATTGCTGACCACATTCATCACCCCCTTTGGCAGATTCTGCTTCAGCCGCTTCCCATTCGAAATCACCTCCGCACCAGAAATCTTTGAACGCCCGATGTCAGCCATTTTGCAAGGCCTAGAGGGTGTCACCTGTCGTTTGGACAATGTTTTTGTCCCCGGCATGATAGTGAAAGAACACAGTGATCCTGTTTGCAGGAAACAGGGCTGACACTAAATGAGAAATACAAGCTCTCCAAGGCCTCTATTCAGTCCATGGGAAACATCAACCGGAACAGGGCATCATGGCAGACCCACAGAAAACAAAAGCTATCAGTGAGTTCCCAACCCCTTCCTCGATTCTGGACCTCCTGAGATTTCTGGATATGATGACCAATTGACAAATCTTTTACCCAATCTGGCACAGGTCACAGAACCCCTGCGACACCTTCTCAAGAAAGACAAGGCCTGGTGTTGGGGCACGCACCAAGAGCAAGAATTTTGTTGCATCAAAGCCATGCTGCTTTCTGCCAACATCCTGGCCCACCATGACCCAGCCCTGCCCACCGCTACAGCAGCAGATGCTTCATCCAAAGGCTCTGGAGCTGTCTTATTTCAGGAATAAATGAATGGATGTTCCGGCCAGTGTGTTATGCATCCAGAGGACTGTCAGACACAGAAACAAGATACACCATGATTAAGAAAGAAGCTCTTGCCGTCACTTGGATGTGTGATAAGCTTTTAGACGACATTATTTACCTAGAGGTCACCATTGAAACAGACCATAGCCACTGGTCTCACGGCTAGATGAGAAGGAGCTGGCAAAGATGCCCCCCCAGAATCCAGAGATTCCATCTACAACTCATGAGATTTGAGTATGAAACGGTGTACCTTCAGGGAAAAAAAACAATGACAGACACACTTTCCAGGGCCACTGTGGACCTTTCAACGAAACATGATGTCAACCTGATCAAGCAGCTCGACTGTACTCCCAATTGGTGAGGAGACACCTGCCAGCTACCAAAGGAAAACTCCAGCAAATCCACCAGGAACAAATGTGAGTGTGCTCACATCTGCAAGGAACAAGGGTGACCACAGCAGAGACCGAGTGCTGGTACCATGAAGACTTGGTTAGAACAGCAGAAGCACTTTACCGTCATTGACGATCTGTTGGTCTACAACAAGTGGCCAGTCATTCCAGCCTCTCTGCGGCCAGAGATCCTCCAAAAAATACACCAGAGACACCTGAGCATCACCAAATGCAGGGCAAGGGCCCAATCTGCAGTGTGCTGGCCAGACATTTCAACAGCAGTTCAGGACACAAAAGTAAACTGCCAGGTGTGTGCACTAGACGAGCAGGACCAGGAGGAGCCCCTTATCCCCACAGTTCCCAACCAGGCTGTGGGAGCGGTTAGACATTGATTTATTCATCTTTGATGGCAGATCCTTTTTCATTGTGGTGGACTACTTCTCCCGATGGATTGAGGCAAAGCAATTATACACGACAAGAGAGCGTTGAAGGAGATCCTAGTGAGCCATAGCATCCCAGACCAGGCAGTGTTGGATAACAGTCCACAATTTCCACCAAATACTTCACCAATTTGCTGTCATATATGGCTTCCAACATTGTACCAGGTCCTCAAGTTACCCACATTCGAATAGTGAGGTAGAAAGAGGAGTCCGCACCATAAAAGCTCTCCTGAGGACCACCCATGATTTCCCAATAGCACTGCTAACCTACAGGTCCACCCCACTACAACGTGGTTTAGCCCCATCTGAACTCCTGATGGGCAGAAACTCCACACACAATTCCCAATCCTGAAGAAGAAACTAATCCCAGGCAAAGATTACCAAAACATCCAGGACAGGGAGCTGTCCTACAGGCTTCTGTCTACAACAAGCAGCACCAGACACCCATCATATTTAGACAAGGACGACAGAGTTTGCATTAAGAACATTGATAGAGAGGACATTATTGTCCAGATAGACAATGACCAACCACAGTCATACAGTCAGTCAGTACTCTGGAAGGCACAGTCAGGATGAACAGGAGCCTGCTTCCCATCCCTCAACATGATCCTCCCACTATACATTGGAGAGAAATTGAAGACGACGACAAACACCAGAATAACCACATCCAAAACAATCTCCCATTCATCAAGGTTTACCCAGCATAACAGAGTCAAGCACTCCTCCAATTGTTGTAAAGGCAAGATTAGAAAGAATTATAAAAACCTCCAGACCACCTGAACCTATAAACACAGAGCCCTGAGTCGGGGAGAGAAGGGATAGTAGAAGTAATACAAATATGTTGGGTAAACAGGAATACATAGTAAACACGTTGGATAAAGACTTCAGAGGAGGTGCAGTATAAGGGTCTGGCATAGAAAGGGTTAATGTGGGCCTGGGTACAGTACCACCCATGGTGTGATGTAAAGGATCACATGACCCGAGTCCAGAGGGCAGTCTTCTACTGGACAGAGATGTGTGTAGAGGTAAGCATGGAGATAGCTCCAACTTTGTCCTTATACTGTATATATGTATATAGTTACAAGTAGTTAATAAACACTTACTGCTAAACTATACAAGACTCAGAACCTCTTCATGAGACCTTGCAAACGACACACATCTTACAACATACATGTGATCTGTGCACGTCATGGCCGTCATGACAGGCTGTCATCATTTACAACCACACCACACTGTCTGGGCCCTGCTGCACTCTCCATTATACAGAACACACTGGTTCCTCAACTGAAGGTGATGGCATTCGGGACATGGAAAAAACGCCTGGAAACTCAGAGTCCTGAGAGCAGTTGGGGGAGGAAGAAAGAGAGCAACATAAGAGAGTGAGAGAGTAAGCAACGTAAACTGGAGGAGGAGGAGAAGAGAGAGAGAGAAAGAGAGCAATGCAAAACAGGGATGGAGAGGCGGAGATAGAAAGAGAGCAAGCAATGTAAACTGGGGGACAGAGGGACAAAGGGAGAGAGAGAGAAACGGAACAGCTGGGAGAAATACAGGGCAACGGTGGGAGGGAGAGAATGCAATGCAAACTGGGCAGAGAGAGGAACACAATGTGGGGAGGAAAAGAGAGAGAGAGAGAGCTCCAGGCTCGGGGTGGGGGGGAAGCATGTTGACTTGTGCTTTGTGCTGTTATAAAATGTGTTTGCTCTGGGAGTCAGGCAGCTTTGATGTCTCTCACTGAGATTGAGCCTCACCTCCCTGACACTGGCAGTCAGTGCTCGGTTGTGGAATTAGTAAATTCACTTCGATTTAGTTTTGGTTTCATTTTCATACAGTCGTTGCTCATATCACTGATGCTTTTGTTGAGTCAGTGAAATTTTGGTTTCTCATTGCAGTCAATATTCTACAAGCTCCACAGAAAGAGGTCTTATTTAAACATCAGGTTTTATATCAGTGCTTCTCAAACTATTTTCCAATGTGACTCGATTTTAACACTTGAAAATTAACACGGCCACAGATGCCAACAAAAACAAGTCAGCCATAAAGAATCCAAACAACATTCAGCATAAAATTACTGAAGTTTACACATTTTGGATCGACATATAATACATAATATATGAAAATCTATGTTTTCAAAGTACTTGTGAAAATGTTATTATTTTGTGCACTCATAACAATCATAAAATGGTTACAGCACAGAAGGAGGCCATTCGGCCCATCATGTCTGTGCTGGCCCTCTGAGGGAGCAATTCACCTCATCCCACTGCCCAGCCTTTTCCCTGTAACCCTGCACATTCTTTCTTTTCAGATAATTATCCAATTCCCTCTTGAATGCTTGACTGACCCTCCACCACGCTCTCAGGCAGCACATTCCAGGTCCTAACCACTCGCTGCTTGAAAAGGTTTCTCCTCATGTTGCCATTGGGGGTTTCTTTTGCCAATGACCTTAAATCCATGTCCTCTGATTCTCGATTCCTCCATCAATTGGAATAGTTCAGTTTCAGTCAAGCTCTCCATATTCCAGTGACAAGGAAGCTCAGTGAGCACACACACACACTCACGCATGTGCGCACACACTCGCGCACACACACGCTCGCGCACACACACTCTCACGCACGCACTCTCACGCACACACTCGCGCACACGCACTCGCGCACACGCACTCATGCACACGCACTCACTCACGCACGCACACTCACGCATGCACACTCACGCACTCACACGCACGCACTCACACGCACGCACTCACACGCACGCACTCACACGCACGCACTCTCACGCACGCACTCTCACGCACGCACACTCGCGCACACACTCACACGCACACACTCGCACCCACACACGCACTCACGCACACACACTCGCACACACACTCACGCACACACTCGCACACACACTCACGCACACACACTCACGCACACACACTCACGCACACACACTCACGCACACACTCACACGCACACACTCACACGCACACACTCACACGCACACACTCACGCACACGCACTCACGCACACGCACACATTCACACGCTCACGCACACACACTCACGCACACACACGCACACACTCACTCACGCACGCACACTCGCGCACGCACTCACGCACGCACACTCGCGCACGCATGCACACTCGCGCACGCACGCACACTCACGCACGCACACACGCGCACACGCTCACGTGCACACGCTCACGCGCACACGCTCATGCACACTTGCACACGCTCTCACGCACACACTCTCACGCACACGCTCACGCGCACACGCTCACGCACGCACACGCACGCACACGCGCGCACACTCACGCGCGCACACTCGCGCACGCACACTCGCGCACGCACACTCGCGCACGCACACTCGCGCACGCACTCGCGCACGCACTCGCGCACGCACTCACGCGCACACACACACACGCACACACACACGCGCACACTCACGCACACTCACGCACACTCGCACACGCACACACGCTCACGCGCTCTCGCACTCTCACGCACGCGCTCTCGCGCACGCGCTCTCGCGCACGCACGCTCGCACATGCGCCCGCACACTCGCGCCCGCACACTCGCGCCCGCACTCGCGCGCCCGCACTCGCGCGCCCGCACTCGCGCGCCCGCACTCGCGCGCGCACACTCACGCCCACACACACACTCACGCCCGCACACACACTCACGCCCGCACACACACTCACGCCCGCACACACACTCACGCACGCGCACACACTCACGCACGCGCACACACTCACGCACGCGCACACACTCACGCGCACACACTCACGCGCAAACACTCACGCGCACACACTCGCGCACACGCACACTCACGCGCACACTCACGCGCGCACGCTCACGCGCGCACGCACACGCGCGCACACTCTCGCGTGCACACTCGCGCGCACACTCTCGCGCACACACTCGCGCGCACACTCTCACGCACAAACTCACGCACACGTACTCGCGCACACGCACCCGCGCACACACACTCGCGCACACACACTCGCGCACACACACTCGCGCACACACTCGCGCACACACTCGCGCACACACTCGCGCACACACTCGCGCACACACTCGCGCACACACTCACGCACACACACTCGCACACACACTCGCACACACACTCGCGCACACACTCGCGCACACACTCGCGCACACACTCACGCACACACTCACGCACACGCACACACACTCACGCACACACACTCACGCACACACACGCACACACTCACACGCACACACTCACACGCACACACTCACACGCACACACTCACACGCACACACTCACACGCACACACTCACACGCACACACTCATGCACACACTCATGCACACACTCATGCACACACTCACGCACACGCACACATTCACACGCTCACGCACACACACTCACGCACACACACTCACGCACACACACTCACGCACACACACTCACGCACACACACTCACGCACACACACTCACGCACACACATTCACGCACACACACGCACACACTCACTCACGCACACACTCACTCACGCACACACTCACTCACGCACACACTCACGCACACATTCACGCACACTCGCGCGCGCACTCACGCACGCACACTCGCGCACGCACGCACACACACGCACGCACACACGCGCACACGCACACGCTCACGCTCACGCACACTCGCACACACTCACACGCTCACACTCTCACGCACACACTCTCACGCACACACTCACGCACACGCGCGCACACTCACGCACGCACACTCGCGCACGCACGCACACTCGCGCACGCACACACACTCACGCACACACATTCACGCCCACTCACACACGCGCACTCGCACACGCGCACTCGCACACGCACACTCGCACACGCACACTCACGCGCTCACGCACAAGCGCTCACGCACACGCACGCGCCCTCACGCACGCGCCCTCGCGCACGCGCGCCCGCACACACGCGCCCGCACACACGCGCCCGCACACTCGCGCCCGCACACTCGCGCCCGCACACTCGCGCCCGCACTCACGCGCCCGCACTCACGCGCCCGCACTCGCACACACACTCACGCCCGCACACACACTCACGCCCGCACACACACTCACGCCCGCTCACACACTCACGCCCGCACACACTCACGCCCGCACACACACTCACGCCCGCACACACACACGCCCGCACACACACTCACGCCCGCACACACTCACGCGCACACACTCACGCGCACACACTCACGCACGCGCGCACACTCACGCGCGCACTCACTCGCGCGCACTCACTCGCGCGCACTCACTCGCGCGCACTCACTCGCGCACACTCACTCGCGCACACTCACTCGCGCACACTCACTCGCGCACACTCACTCGCGCACACTCACTCGCGCACACTCACTCGCGCACACTCACTCGCGCACACTCACTCGCGCACACTCACTCGCGCACACTCACTGGCGCACACTCACTCGCGCACACTCACTCGCGCACACTCACTCGCGCACACTCACTCGCACACACTCACTCGCACACACTCACTCACACCTCACACACACTCACGCGCACACACATGCACTCTCCACACCAGCGCCCCACCCCCACACAGGTCAGCCATCCAGGGGTGACCAAGCTGGGAGGCAGCTTTGACAGTCTGACCCCAAGCCAGTGTGCAGCCACAGCTCTGCAGGCGACATTTAGAGATGAGCTTGAGAAGAAGAAAAGTATCCCAAGGCCAAGAGACGAGCAAGACTGGGTGTCACCTGGTCCTTGGTGGAGTGGGGGAGCCTGCCACCCCAATCACTGTCTCTGTGATCCCATTCGGGGTCACGACCCACAGTTTGGGAGCCACCACCTGAAATCTTTTATTCTTTTGATTTTTTTCTTTGATTTGTAAATCTTGCTTTCATCTCACTAGAAAACAAAACGTTATTTTATTGGTGATGAGACTGAGACATTCAACTAATGTAAAAATGTCATGTGACCAATCCTCGTGATTATTTTTGATAGAGGTGTTCAAAAACACGAGCGGTCTGGACAGAGTGGATAGGGAGAAACTGTTCCCACTTGTGAAAAGACTGAGAATGAGAGGGCACAGATTGAAAGTGATTATCAAAAGAAGCGAAAGCGACATGAAGAGAAACATTTTCACGCAGCGAGTGGTTAGGGTCTGGAAATACTCAGCCTGAGAGTGTGGTGGGGGCAGATTCAACTGAAGCATGCAGAAGGGAATTAGACTGTTACCTGAAAAGGAAGAATGTGCCGGGCTATGGGGAGAAAGTGGGAGCAACGGCACCAGGTGAGTTGCTCATTCGGAGAACCAGTGCAGATATGATGGGCCAAATGGCCTCCTTCTGTACTGTAACAATTCTGTGATTAAGTATCAGGAGTGACACTGCATGATCAAATGCCACATGTTCAAATCAACAGGTATATGTCAAACCAGAGTTAACATCCCTATTAACACCCATGCAGAGACCCATACATACCCACTCACACCTAGTGTTTTGTTGCACCTACCTGCAGGTGACTCACGATGCAGTAAGGTTGTTGTCTTCTCTTTCCACAGGTTGACGATGCTGTCAGCTTGTTTTGCCGACCCACCAGGAGATCTCCGGTGGCAGGGTAGCAGCTTCCTTGGGCACAGCCATGGGCTGAGTCTGGATCCTGAGCAACAGTCCCCACCACAGCTAGACAGTGAGAGAAAGAGATAGAAAGATAACTGTCAGTAGCAGCACTGCTAGGAGCTGTGTAATTCTATGATTCCGTAAACATGGCTTACCCTTAAACCTGTCTATTAATTTGGATTTTTTGATTTCTAAATTATGTTAATTATCTCACTACAAAACAAGGAGTGAGTGTGGATCTGTCTGAGGGTGTGTGTCAGTGTGGGTGTGTGTGTTTCTGGATATCAGAAAGGTAACATGCTGACACAGCAAGAAATTAGTAGGGCAAATGGTAAGCAAATGGATCACTTTTATTTAAAGAGTGTTGGAGTATGATCATAAAGGAGATAAAAAATCAATAAGGAACGTTAAAAGGCATATGGATCGCAAAGTATGAAAATCCCCTGTTCACAGTGATGCAGGCAGTCCGCACTTTGTGCTGCATGCTCATTTCGATGATAGTGCCATACTGCCCAGTGTTAAACATGCTGCTGGGTGGCTGAACAACTCCACAGGGTTAAAACTAGCCTGCACCTCTTAAAGGGAAGGTGCATTCTGGCTTCAACAGCTCATTCAACTGGATGGGGAACACGACAGGGAGAAACCTGATTAATGGAGCAGCAGGTCAGAGTGTGTACTGGAAGTTCTCAGATCTCTAGGTGCAGGAGATGGACAGGAGGAGAGAGGTCCTCTTCCCTCAGGGAGCCCTCCAGACAGACTAAAAACTCAGTGGGAGCAGTAACTGCTGCATTCAGTGCCAGCAGCCTAGCCCCAAGGACCTGAACACAGCGGCACAAGAAGTTTAATAACCTTCCAGGAGTGGTCATGGTCAGTGTATAATCTTCACATGCCATGCCCTACCAACTACACCACCAACCTCTCAGGCTGCTTCAATCACCTCCCAACAATCTCTATCAACTGCAACCCTTACTCACATTCACAAGCTCACCTCATGGTTACACAGTTATTACTGCTAGAAGCCACAGACTCTCATCTCACAGCTCGCACACACTGTCAGCTATTCAACTGTAGCATGCACATAGTGGGAGATAGTGGTGTAGTGGTATTGTCACTGGACTAGTATTCCAGAGACCCAGGAAAATGCTCTGGGGAAAGGGTTCAAATCCTATCATGATGGTGAAATTTGAATCAATAAAAACCTGATGATGACACGAAACCATTGCTGATTGTTGTAAAAACCCATCTGGTCTATTAAATGAAACCTGCTGGCCTACACTTGACTCCAGACCCACAGCAATGTGGTTGACTCTTAGATGTCCTCTGGACAAGGGCAATTAGGGATGGGCAATAAATGCTGGCCTAGCCAGTGATGTCCACATCCCATGAATGAATAAAAACATTGCACCACACTCACTGATACACTTCAGCAATCTGACAGTAAACTGATGGCCACAACACCGAAATTACCAAATTCTTCAGTCATTGGCAATCAGTCAGGTCTTCTCTCCTTCTCCCACGCGCACACTCTCTCCCTCCCACGTGCACGCTCTCTCACACACACACACACACACACTCTTGCACTCTCCCTCCCTCTCGCATGCTCTCTCTCTCTCACACATGCTATCAACATTTCAATTTCTTCTCCTTAATTTGTTTATTCAGCTTCTCCTTAAACATATCAGTATTATTCACTTCAACCATTTCTTCTAACAGCGAGTTCCATATTCTCACCATTCTCTGGGTAAATCTGGTCAGTGACTGTGTTACTGGAGCCTCAGGTGAGATTAGCAAGGAACAGGGTTGCACTAGGACCTTCTGAACCGTCTGCGTGCTTCAGTTCCACAGCAGGCTCTGTAATGAACCTGCTGGGATAGGTGTCAGATCAGGGATGCCTTGTGTCAGCCTGAGGGAGGCATTCAAATATCAGAGACCAGGAGAAACTGCAAAGAGGATGAGGGTCTGGATGAGCTCAGGAACTATTCCTGATCCGTTACATGACTGGCACTCCAGAAATAAGTGATTCTAACCGGTTGTCAGTCAAGCAGTCGGCACAGCTCTGGTAGCAACAGGTGTTGGTGCTTGTCAATGTCGAGGACACCTTTTCACCCAACATCATCAAATATCCTGTCAGACTGAATTGTGGAATGTTTTCAGTTTGGGATTTTACCCTGCAGCTTGTGATAGGATGCTGGGGCACTGTACATATCAGCCCTCTTAATATCTCACCCAAGCTTCCTGACTTCACACTAGAGCAAGGCAATGGACTATTCCACTATAGAAGGCATCACAATCAAGCAGGGTCCTGACTACACTTACACACTCTGTAGCAGTAGTCACTGAACAATGATCAGGAGAAGGTGTTCCAGCTGCTCTCCCCACTTCCTCACCTGGGGTGGGACATTATTTAGCGGTCCAGTCTAAACACCTGAAGCCTCACTGATCTGTACAAGTCCTCCATTTTACATAAAACGTATACCAAACAACAGGCTGTTCAGCCCAACTGGTCCGTGTCAGTGGTTATGCTCCACACAGGCCTCCTCCCAACCCCATCACCATCTCCTTCTATTCCTTTTTCCTTCATGTGTTCATCCAGCTTCCCCTTAAAATGTGTCCATGTTATTCAACCTCTCCCTGTGGTAGGGAGTTCTACATTCTCACCATTCTCTGCGTGGAGAAGCTTCTCTTGAATTTCCTGCTGTATTTATTAATTACTACCTTATATTAATGACTCTTCGTTTTGGACTTCTCAAGTGGAAACATCTCCTCCATGTCTATCCTCTCAAACCTCCCTATAATGTTAAAGACCTCCACATTTTACCCCTCAGCTTTCTCTTTTTCACAGAACACTGCCTCAGCCTGGTCAATCTTTCCTGACAGTTATAGTCTTTCAGTTCTGGCATCATCCTTAGAAATCTTTTTTGAAACTTCTCCAGTACCTCTATAGTCTCTTCATAATATGGAGACCCGAACCGCTCACAGTTCTCCAAGTGTGGCCTAACCCAAGATTTTATTAACATAAACAAAAACACCTGGAAAAACTCAGCAGGTCTGACAGCATCTGTGGAGGGGAACACAGGAACACAGTTAACGTTTCGAGCCTTCACCAGAGTCATACGGACTCAAAACGTTAACTGTGTTCCTCTCCGCAGATGCTGTCAGACCTGCTGAGTTTTTCCAGGTATTTTATTCTATTAACATAACTTCTCTGCCTTTAAACTCTATCCCTCTAGAAACAAACCACAGAGCTTTGTGCTTTTTTCCGGCTGTGTTAAGCTGCATTGCTGCTTTTAATGATTAATGACTCTATGTCCCTAGATCCCTTTGCGTCTCTACCCAATTTAGATTCGTATTGTCTATTAATAATCTATTCCTGCGCATATAGTAGTGATCTAACTTTTAGCTATATTAAAGCAATGTCTCCAGTTGTAAAAATACACATTCAGGCACCAGTTGCCGAGTTCCTTCTCAGTGTTTGGACATTTTCTGATATATAACTATCAATAGAGTGGTCACTCTACCTCATAGGGGCTGGGAACAGTCCAGGCCCAGGCTTCAAGCAACAACTCTGTAAAATCAGAGGCAACTGACCCTTCTCAAACCCAGGGTCTTGGGATTCTCAGACTGCACCCTCTCCCAGTCAGCACTCTGCTTGCTCCACTATTTCCCTTTCCTCTCTATTTGTCCCTGCTGACTGCCCTCCTTGACACGTACAGAAGATACAGTCAGGATCAAACTTTCTCTGTGGCTTTTGAACATTTCGGAGATGCTCACACATTGTGACGTCTACCAATTGTTTGTTTTCTTTCCTAAAAAAAGGAATTTGCCTTAAGATAAATATCCTTCATTGGAAAATTCCATCCCTTGAAATACTAAACACCAGATTACAATGAAAGTCTCTGAGGGAGAGGAATTGGTCGGTCAGCAGTGTTTTTTGTCCTGGCCCATTTTCTTTTCACTTCAGAACAACAGATCAGGCAGCATGTGAACCAGGCCTGAGACTGGCTATTGGCCAAACATGATCTCTACCCTGTCACCTTGCTTTGCATTTTACTGTGTATCCCAAAAATACACTGGATCACAAACAAAATACATATATATAACACCTTTAATGTAGTAAAACATCCCAAGGTGCTTCACAGGAGGTATTATTAAGCAAAGTTTGACACTGAGCCACATAAGGAGATATTAGGTCAGCTGACCAAAACCTGGATAAAAGCAGCAGATTTTCAGCTTCTTAAATGAGGAGATAGAGGTAAAGAAGTAGAGAGGGAGGGAATTCCAGAGCTTAGGCCCAGTCTGCTGAAGGCACGGCCGCCAATGATGGAGCAATTAAAATCAGGGATGGTCAAGAGGCCAGAATTAGAGAAGCGCAGAGATCTCAGAGGGTTGTAGGGCTGGAGGAGGTTCTAGAGATAGCATAAATGTTTAATCTTCATTTAGATGTGAACAGCCAGGAATATGTTAGAGACACACAGGACTATTGTGTGAAAGGTCAACAAGTTCTCCAAACATCAGTGGATTGCTGAAGGTTAGTGCAAACAGCTTTCTGGTGACTGAAGCTGTATTTACAAGATGAGTAAAGCTTCAAGCTTAGTCCTGGGCTGGTGGCTTCTGTTACTGATTCTGTGTAGACACAGACGTATCCACACATTTACAGCACATTGCTGGGCCATTCAGTGTTTACACTGAGTCCTTTTCGTTCACCGCCACCTGCACGGAACAAATTGAGCCACAAATTCCTTTACAGCCATTTCTGGGACCGGACAGCAGTGCTGGGCAGAGACTGCACCCTTAACCAGGAGGGCTCAGTAAGACTCAAGATTTGTCCATGGGTCCAATTAGCAATCTCAGGGTAAGCAGTCTGAGCCTGTCCCCTCTGAGCTGGGAGCCCCACCTCTTTGGAGATATATTTGGGGTCCTTGCTTTGCTATCAGTGGCCTGAAGAGAAGTCCCAGAATGTTGGGAGTGGTGGGGCAGTGGTGGTTGTGGTGGGCAGGGGGAGGTGGTGGGCACTGGGAGAAACGCACCTCCTGTTGGGGCCACGTTTTCCAAGTTTTAGTACTGGCTTGTGCTCCACTCATTCCCAAACCCGATTCCTGCTGGGGGCACATGGCCTCTGATTAGCACAGGTAAGGGGTCTAACCCTACTTACAGTGATCTCTCGGGAGCTCTGACATTTCCTGATCCATTCTCAGGCTGGACATTTTTCAGGCATCGTTAGGGTTCGGAACCTTGGATCCCAAAATTGGTCCTTGTTATTCCCATTTTGCAGGCATGAAGAAATCAAGTTTCTATTCCACTGAGTCCTGGAAAAGTAACAATTGCACAGACTAGGAAACTCCCAGGTTCGATCCCCACTCTGTGCCAAGTTACGTTTAATTAATCTCAAGGAGCGGTAAATGTTAACAGCAACGGCTCCCATTTATATATCACCTTTAACACAGGCCACACACCTTAGGAAGGATGTCAAGGCCTTGGAGAGAGGGCAGAGGAGGTTTACTAGAATGGTACCAGGGATGTGAAGCTGGGACAAAAACAAAATTTGCTGTAAAAACTCAGCAGATCTGACATAGAGGAAGATAGGGTTAACGTTTCGAGTCCGTATGACTCTTCTTCAGAACATTCATCAGAACATCAGTCATACGGACTCGAAACGTTAACTCTGTCTTCCTCTCTGTCAGATCTGCTGAGTTTTTCCAGCAAATTTTGTTTTTGTTTCAGATTTCCAGCATCCGCAGTATTTTGCTTTTATCTTATGAGAAGCTGGGATTGTTCTCCTTAGAGCAGGGAAAGTTCAAAGAAGATTTAATAGAGGTGTTCAAAATTATGAATGGTTTTGATAAAGTCAATAGGGAGTGGCTGTTTACACTGGGAAGAGGGTCAGTAACTAGACAGCACAGAAATAAATGACAGAAATCTAGGCAGAGATAAGAATTTTTTTTACACAGCGAGTTGTTGTGATCTGGAACATGCTGCCTGAAAGGGCAGTGGAAGCAGATTCAATAGTTACTTTCAAAAGGATAAACAGAAAAGGAGAAATTTGCAGGGCTAAGGGGATTGTGTTGCATCATTCTATGATGGATGAATTTCACATGTAGTTTCACACAGATGAAATCAAACATAAATGGTATTACCAGATTCTACAATTAGACAATGAGTTAGTGAACCCATTCCTGACCATTGTTCAGCCAGCTGCCCAGTTACATGCAACCAGGACTGGACTGAACAGCATCAATGCCACCATTCCCCACAACTCCTGGAACCTCACAGTCAAACAGCCTGGGCCATGTTAATAAGAGCCGAGAACTTCAGGAAAAGACGAGATGGGGGAGTTGGCAAAATAAGAGCTTGATCGAAAAAGGAAGGGAAATTATTTGCAGACACAAAGCACAGGGGCTGCTTCTTGCCTGAGTTATTAACGACAAAAAGACAGTGGGCCATTGGCCAGATGGAAATTCAGTTCCCAGCTAGAGGGGGTCCGGAGTTTAACCCAGGGTCGCCTCCCTCCCGAATTCCACTCTGATCAGCAGGAGGTGAGAGAGCAAAAGATAAAAACCAACGCTTCCTCAGCACATAAAGCCCATCACTGGAGTGACCTGGAAGATTTCAAAAACACATCACATTCCAAAATGGACAGATAATACCATCAACAACAGTAACTGTGAGGAAAGCTGCTCCAGAGCCCTGATTCCCCAGGTGCTGGACACCTCCTGAACATTTTGTTCTTTCATCATCAAATAAACTCAACTGCAGTAGCCAGCACTAGTCGGGAGCAAATTCCATTATCCTGCAGGTTTCTTCCACTTGAAGCTTCCTCAGAGTAACCTCCCAGCCACTTCAGCAGTGTTGGGTCTCTGTCATTCAAACAGGAGGAGGTCACTCAGCCCCTGCAGCCTGTTCTGCCATTCAGTTAGATCACAGTGATTTGTATCTTATCTCCACCTACACAACTTGGCTCTGTAACCCTTAGTCCAGCAGAAATCTCATTTTTGACATTTTTAATTGAACCCCAGCCTAATAACTTTGCTGGGGGGGAGGGAGTTCCAGATTTCCCCTGGACTGTGTGTGAAGCAGTGCTTCCTGACATCGCCCCCGAAACAACATGCCTCTAATTTTAAGGTTACATCTCCTTGTTCTGGACTCACCCCTCCCCCCACCACCCCCGCCAGAGGAAATCCTTTATCTCTACGTACCTTAGTAAATCATAGAATGGAATGGTTTAAGCCCATAAGGAGGCCGAACCAGCTCTCTGCAAAAGCAACTCAGCCAGTTGGTTAGCTCAGTTAGCTGGACGGCTGGTTTGTGATGCAGAGAAACGCCAACAGCGTATGTTCAATTCCTGTACCAGTTGAGGTCATTCATGAAGGCCCCACCTTCTCAACCATGCCCTTCACTTGTGGTGTGGTGACCCTCAGGTTAAACTCACCCCAGTTATCTATCTCGAATGAGAGAGCAGCCCATGCTCCTCTGGGACTATGGCAACTTTCAGTTTTCACTACCCCACCCTTTCCCCATAGCCCTGCAAATTTTCTCTCTTCGGTTTATTATCCAATTCCCTTTTGAAAGCTACAGTTGAATCTTCAACCAAACTCTCAGGCAGTACATTCCAGATTGTATCCACTCACCGCATGAAGTGTCTTCTCTCGTGTTACTTTTGGTCATTTTGCTATTTACTTAATTCTGTGCCCTCTGGTTCTCGAGCCTTCCGCCAATGGGAACAGTTTCTCCCCATCTATTCTCTGTTAAAGATAGGCAATAAATGTTGGCCTAGCCAGCGACGCCCACATCCCATGGGCAAATAAAACTAAACTCTGTCAACCTCTCATGATTTTAAATACCTCTATCAAATCTCCTTCCAACCTTCTCTGCTCCAAAGAGAACAGTCCCAGCTTCTCAAATCCATCTATGTAACTGAAGTTCCTCATCCCTGGAACCATTCCCGTGAATCTTTTCTGCACTCTCTCCAATGCCTTCACATCCTTCCTAAAGTCCAGAACTGAGGTCAAACCAGAGTTTTATAAAGGGTCATCAGAACTTCCTTAATCATCTTAAACACCTTAATTTGACCAATCCTTAATCTTTTATATTCAAGGGAATACAAGCCTAGTCAATGCAACTGTTCTCATAACTGAATCATTCTGGTGAATCACACCCCATCCAAGACCAGTTTATCCTTAGATAAAAGCAAAATATTGTAGATGCTGGAAATCTGAAACAAAAACAAAAACAAAAACTGCTGGAAAAACTCAGCAGGTCTGACAGCATCTGTGGAGAGGAACACAGAGTTAACATTCGAGTCTGTATGACTCTTCATCAGAACTAAAGAAAAATACAAATGAGATGAAATATAAGCTACAACACAAAAACAAAAACAGAATTACCTGGAAAAACTCAGCAGGTCTGGCAGCATCGGCGGAGAAGAAAAGAGTTGACGTTTCGCGTCCTCATGACCCCGAAGGGTCATGAGGACTCGAAACATCAACTCTTTTCTTCTCCGCCGATGCTGCCAGACCTGCTGAGTTTTTCCAGGTAATTCTGTTTTTGTTTTTGTTTTGGATTTCCAGCATCCGCAGTTTTTTTGTTTTTATTATTATTATATATATATATATATTTATGAAATATAAGCTGTTTGAAGAGGGTGGGACAGGTGGAGCTGGATAGAGGGCCAGAGATAGGTGCAGGCAAAGAAGAGATTGTCATTTTGTTCATGACATCTTTGGCAAAGGGAGGTTGACAGTGGTGATATTAGCTGAAGGATGTGCTAATGGTGACATTAAGGGTAGAAAGCAGGACCAGCAAGTGACAGATAGCCCTAGTGGGGGTGGGGTAGGGGGAAGGGATTGAAAGAGGCTAAAAGGTGGAGATAAAATAATGGATGGAAATAAATTTAAAAATAATAATATAAATAGGTGGGAAAAGAAAAATATATTTTAAAAATATATACATTATTAGAAAAAAGGGGGATCGGAAAGGGGGTGGGGATGGAGGAGACAGCTCATGATCTAAATTTGTTGAACTCAATATTCAGTCTGGAAGGCTGTAAAGTGCCTAATCGGAAGATGAGGTGCTGTTCCTCCAGTTTGCGTTGAGCTTCACTGGAACAATGCAGCAGGCCAAGGACGGACATGTGGGCATGAGAGCAGGGTGGAGTGTTGAAATCTCAAGTGACAGGGAGGTCTGGGTGATGCTTGCGGACAGACCTAAGGTCTACCAGTGTCTCCTTCCTGTAGTTCCCAGAAGTGAACACAAAACTCCAGATGAGGTCCGATCAGAAATTTATAAAACTGTGATTTAACTTCTACCTCTTTGTATTCCAGCTGCCCTTTCAGAAACAGGATGCAGATTAGCTTCAGCTCCTAGGCTCTCTGAGAGATGTCAAAATATTTCATTGGATGGAAAGCACTTTGGGATGTTTGAAGGTTGTGAAATTTATTTCTTTATTTCTTTTAATTGGGGTGAGTGGGTAGGAAAGGGAATTGAGAGCTATTCAACTGTTAGCATTGCAGCCAAGTAGAACCATGTCCCCAACTGATGGCCCATAAGCAGTGTTTTCCAGCAAGGGTGACCAGAAAGTGAGTGAGAGTGAGAACTTTGGCTGAGCTTTCTCGCTCTGATCCCAGATGCTGAATCCAGTCAAGGGGCTTTCCACCTGTCCTTGGGATACCAGGAAGCTGGCTTAACCTTTGCTGTCCCAGCAGGGCAGCCCATCCTCTTGAGAAAATGGGAATATTAGAGCAGGTCACGGAATCCTTTCCTGGGCCTCAGTCTGTAACCCACAGCCCACACCCCCCAGCCGACACTCACTAATGCACCTTTACAATCCGTCAGGGTCTGAACGACACAAGTCCATTGTCTAGAAAACCAGTCAGTGAGCCAAATGTCCTGACCTTTTAATCTCCATGGTAACTTATTCTCTACAATTTGGATTCATTAAACTCCCTTTAGGGGCCATTGAGTGTTTACAGTGGACGATTAGAGAGTTAATGTGTGCGGTGTCCAAATATTTAATTAAAAGCCCTACTGCTCTGATAAGGCAAATCCAGATAAGGATCCAGCTCTCTCCTGTGCTGAGTGTTGCATTCAACTCAGAGGTATCAAATCCAACAGCACAGGATACACAGAGATTTCAACCTGACCACCTGTGAAGCCTATCTCAAAAAAACAAGTATGAAAGATGTCAAAAGGTTTGGGTATGGCATCAAAATCTCTGCCGTAACACAGAGGGCTCAGTGACAGTTTTCAACACCAGAAAACAACACTTTTTCGTTTCAGCATCAAACACTCCCAGGACAGGTACAGCACAGGGTTAGATACAGAGTAAAGCTCCCTCTACTCCGTCCCCATCAAACTCTCCCAGGGCAGGTACAGCACGGGGTTAGATACAGAGTAAAGCTCCCTCTACACTGTCCCCATCAAACACTCCCAGGACAGGTACAGCACGGGGTTAGATACAGAGTAAATCTCCATCTCACTGTCCCCATCAAACACTCCCAGGACAGGTACAGCACGGGGTTAGATACAGAGTAAATCTCCATCTCACTGTCCCCATCAAACACTCCCAGGACAGGTACAGCACGGGGTTAGATACAGAATAAATCTCGATCTCTCTGTCCCCATCAAACATTCCCAGGACAAGTACAGCACGGGGTTAGATACATAGTAAAACTCCCTCTACACTGTCCCCATCAAACACTCCCAGGACAGGAACAGCACAGGGTTAGATACAGAGTAAAGCTCCCTCTACACTGTCCCCATCAAACACTCCCAGGACAGGTACAGCACGGGGTTAGATACAGAGTAAAGCTCCCTCTACACTGTCCCCATCAAACACTCCCAGGACAGGTACAGCACAGGGTTAGATACAGAGTAAAGCTCCCTCTACACTGTCCCCTCAAATACTCCCAGGACAGGTACAGCACGGGGTTAGATACAGAGTAAAGCTCCCTCTACACTGTCCCCATCAAACACTCCCAGGACAGGTACAGCACGGGGTTAGTTACAGAGTAAAGCTCCCTCTACACTGTCCCCATCAAACACTCCCAGGACAGGTACAGCACGGGGTTAGATACAGAGTAAAGCTCCCTCTACACTGTCCCCATCAAACACTGGAGAACAGGGAATTCATGCTTCAATTCAAAATAACATAAGAATGAACAAGGCGTGAAGTTGGCCATCAGCCAGTTACGATCTCAGGAAATGTTCCATTTCATGCAGCATTTGAGACTGGTAATAGACTTGCTGTTTAATCAGATATAATACAAGGAACAGGAAGGGTATGGAGAGGGTGGGTAAGCATTTCACTTCCTGCATCTGGACTCAGTGTGAAAGATTTTCAAAAATTCAAGCATTTTCTGAAGCTGGATTATTCAGTCAGTCTTTTCCATTGGTTCTGTTAGTTATTGTGGAAACCAGAAATTGTTGGAATATGGGAATTTCTACACCAACAAAACTTGTATTTATGAACTGCCTTTAACGTAATACAATGTCCCAAGGTGTTTCACAGGAGCATTATGAAGAAAAAATTGACTCTGAACAATTTGGAAGATGTTGAGGCAGGTGGATAAAACTGAGTCCAAGAGGTCGGTTTTTAAGAAGCCTCTTAAAGGAGGTCAGAGAGGCGAAGAAGTTTATGGAGGGAATTCCAGAGCCTAGGAGCAATGTAACTGAAGGTACAACCACCAATGGTGGAGCATTTACAATTGGAGATGCTTAAGTGACCAGAATTTAGATGAGTGCAGATATCTCGTGAGGGTTGGGAGGCTGGAGGAGATTACAGAGATTACAGAGATGGGGAGGAATGTGGCCATGAAGGGATTTGCAAACAAGAATGACATTTTAAAATCAGGGTATTGCTTAACTGGGAGCCAATGTAGGTCAGTGAGCAGAGGGGTGATGGGTGAAAAAAACTTGGTGTTAGTTATTACATGGGCAGCAGAATTTTGGATGACCTCAAGTTTACAGAAGGTAGAACGGAGGAGGCCAGCCAGAAGAGGTTTTATTAGAAGAGTGAGGTCAGCAGCTGATGAGGTTCCGCAGGTCAGAGTCAGGCAATATTACGCAGGTTGAAAATCGGCAGCCTTCATGAATGCACAGATATTCAAATATGACACGCAAGGTTACTTCAGCTGCAGTTTTTGCCAAGGAGGTGGATGGAGTCAGTAGCTAGGGAACAGAGCTTAAAACAAGGACTGGAATAAATGGCTTCAGATTTCCCAATATTTAATTGGAGGAAATTTCTGTTCATCTACTACTGGATGTTTGATAATCAGTTGGATAATTTAGAGACAGTGGACTCGAGAGAGTTGGTGGTGAGGTAGAACTGGGTGTTGTCTGTGTATATGTGAAAACTAACACTGTGCCTTCGGATGATGTTGTCATGGGGCAGCATGTAGATGAGAACTGGGAAGGAATCAAGGAGAGATCCTTATAGGATCAGAAAACACTGCTGTGATCCATCTGACTTATCCTAATATTACAACTGCAATTGAACCTGCTGGTTATAGTCTGCTGGCCTAAATGGGTTTTTTGCTCAAGGATTGTGGGTGCTGTTAGCTAGGCCAGCATTTATTGCAAATCTTTAGTTGCCATGGAGGAGGACAGGATCACCAGTCAATAAAACGCTGAAGCCTTCACTGGACCTTAGTCAGAACAGCATTGGGCTGACTGTCCAATGGTATCCTCCACAACTCAGGCCATCATATTTGACTCATTGTACCTCAGTGAAGCACCTTGGGATGTGTTTCCAGGGGGATCTGTAAATACAAGCTGTTGTCCCAAAGCTGGCTCTGCGGGTGAATGAACCACTGAAGGTTGTAACAGAGCTTCATAGATCAGAATGTCTAAGGTTCAACAAAGACTCAAAAACAGACTCGAAACATTAACTCTGCTTCTCTCTCCACATTTGCTGCCAGACCTGAGTTTTTCCAGCATTCTCTGTTTTTATTTTAGATTTCCAGCATTCACAGTATTTTGCTTTTATCCAAGGTTCCATCCCCATCTGTATTCAAAGACTTCATCGCCAACAATTAGGATGCTACTTCAGAGTGCCCGGGTTAGGGAAGGAGAAATAGATAGTGAGAGAAACAAAAAGACGTGAGAGGGAGCGACAAATAGAGAGAGCAAGACAAAAGAGAGATAGAGAGGGCGAGAGAGAAAAAGCCAAAAAGACAATGCAAAAGAGACACAGAAAGGGTGAGAGGAAGAGAGACAGCTAGAGTAAGAAAGACAAAGAGAGAATGAATCAGTCACCCTTGAGAGCAACAGAATTACCAGCTGCTACAGTTGGACGGTACAGACCTTGCTCTGAATCATTTTCCATCCCACAGAAGCTGCTAATTTACAGAAATCTGGATGGAGTGGGTGGAGAGTTCAACTCAAAGCCAGAAAAAGGGAACTCAGGGGCTGACCAGCTTAAAGGGCTATTTTCCAGTGAAGGGGCTGGGAACAGACGTGAACGTTCAGCACTATGGTGATGTCAGATGGCTTGGGGCAGGGATCCACACCATCTCACTGAGTGTGCACTTCATCCAACCAGGAGAACCAATCTGGCAGCCCAACTTCACTGAACAGCTTCCACACTCCATCAAGAATGAAATCTTACATCTATCTCTGCCCTCCCTACCCAATCCCCTCCACTCCAGGAAATGCTGAATGTTGTTGCGATAAAATTCCACTGTCTAATACGCTCTCCCGTTGCCACTTGCCAGGATTGAGTTAACAAGTCTCAAGCTGTACCTGTCCTGGGAGTGTTTGATGGGAACAGTGTAGAGAGAGCTTTACTCTGTATCTAACCCCGTGCTGTACCTGTCCTGGGAATGTTTGATGGGGACAGTGTAGAGGGAGCTTTATCCTGTATCTAACCCTGTGCTGTACCTGCCCTGGGAGTGTTTGATGGGGACAGTGTAGAGGGAGCTTTACTCTGTATCTAACCCCGTGCTGTACCTGCCCTTGGAGTGTTTGATGGGGACAGTGTAGAGGGAGCTTTACTCTGTATCTAACCCCGTGCTGTACCTGCCCTGGGAGTGTTTATAATAAGTTGAGGGGGTGGGTTCTGAAATGTTAGTGGATTTCCCCCTTCTCCAGTCTAGATATTGGGCCCAGTTGTTGCCTTCGTTCCTACTGAGTGAGCAAACTTCACACAGACTGGAGTTCAGGCTCAATCTCTGGAGATACTTTTCCCCATTGAAGGAGATTTTATAGAAATGCATCTAGCGATTGGGAAGCCGTACCTGAGACTGTAAACATAGCATGCTTCCCTATACTATCTTGTAATGCTGCCACCCCCTCTATCCCTTCCTCCACCCAAGTCTTTTCATTTATTCATTCATGGGATGTGGGTGTCACTGGCTAGGCCAGCATTTATTGCCCACCCCGAGGTCCTGGTTCAGAGGGCATTTGAGAATCAACCACATTGCTGTGGGTCTGGAGTCTGAAGACCAGGTAAGGATAGCAGATTTCTTTCCCTAAAGGGCATTGGTGAACCAGATGGGTTTTTACAACAATGATTTCAAGATCCAGATTTTTTATTAAAGTCAAATTTCATTATGTGCCGCGGTGGGATTCGAACCCGGGTCCCCAGAGTGTTACCCTGAGTCTCTAGATTACCAGTCCAGTGACAATACACCATCGCCTCCCCTCAAATAATACTTCCTGCTCCTCATTCTTCATCTGCCCCTCTCCTTCAACCTCATCCCATCGTCCTGCCCTCCTTTCCCCTCCCTCCCCCTCACCTACCCCTTCCCCTACTGCTCACCTCCCACTCTCCCTCCCATTCCCTACCCTTCCTCCCCTCCCCTCACTACCCCTCCACCTCACCTTCCACTTCCTGTCCCCTCTCGTCACCATTCCCTCCCCCTCACCTTCCCTCCTTTCCCCCTCCCTTCCCCCTCGCCTCCACCTCACCTCCCCTCCCCCTAATGTCCCTATCCCCTCCCTCTCCTGTCCCCTTCTCCACACTCTCCCCCTCCCCTTCTTTCCCCTCTAACCTCCCCCTCCCCTCCCATACGCTCCCCCTCCCCTCCTTTCCCCTCTAACCTCCCCCTCTTTCCCCTCTAACCTCCCCCTCACCTCCCATTCTCTCCCCATCCCCTCCTTTCCCCTCTAACATCCCCCTCCCCTCCCATACGCTCCCCCTCCCCTCCTTTCCCCTCTAACCTCCCCCTCCCCTCCTTTCCCCTCTAACCTCCCCCTCCCCTCCCCTCCCATACTCTCCCCTCCCCTCCTTTCCCCTCTAACCTCCCCCTCTTTCCCCTCTAACCTCCCCCTCACCTCCCATTCTCTCCCCATCCCCTCCTTTCCCCTCTAACATCCCCCTCCCCTCCCATACGCTCCCCCTCCCCTCCTTTCCCCTCTAACCTCCCCCTCTTTCCCCTCTAACCTCCCCCTCACCTCCCATTCTCTCCCCATCCCCTCCTTTCCCCTCTAACATCCCCCTCCCCTCCCATACTCTCCCCCTCCTCTCCTTTCCCCTCTAACCTCCCCCTCCCCTCCCATACGCTCCCCCTCCCCTCCTTTCCCCTCTAACCTCCCCCTCCCCTCCTTTCCCCTCTAACCTCCCCCTCCCCTCCTTTCCCCTCTAACCTCCCCCTCCCCTCCCATACGCTCCCCCTCCCCTCCTTTCCCCTCTAACCTCCCCCTCCCCTCCTTTCCCCTCTAACCTCCCCCTCCCCTCCCATACTCTCCCCCTTCCCCTTCATCTCCCCATCCTCACCAACTTCATTATTCGCGAACAAAATTGTTTGGATTATATTCATCACCGAGCAGAATTTTCTCTGATGTGTGATACCAAAGCTGCAGAGAATGGACCACTGCAGCTTTAATAAACTAAACTCCATATTCGGCAATCACTCATTCACGTGATCACTGTGGAATCAAACGGTATTCTTTCTGCCCAAACCTCTCAGTCACTCACCCAATCATAGTTATTGGAGGAGGAAGAATGTGTCAGCACACACATGAGAATCACAGAGGGAGTGGAGTCACTGGGAGAGAGGGGGAGCAGGGGACGGGGAGAGGGAGAGAGCGAGAGAGAGAGAGCGAGAGAGACAGACAGAGAGAGAGAGAGAGTGCGATGGGGGCAGAAAAGAGAGAGAAAGTGTGACAGGCAGGAAGAGAGAGAGTGACAGAGTGACGAGGAAGAGAGAAAGAGAGAGAGAGAGTCAGGGAGAGGGGGAAAGAAAGAGAGACAAAGTCACAGGGAGGGAGAGAGAGAGAGACAGAGAGAGAGACACAGAGGGACAATTAGTCATTGGGAGAGGGAGAAAGACAGGGGTCACTGGGAGAGGGCACAGTCATCACTGGGTTTTCCTTCAGCTCTTCCACATCAGACAGCCAGCCTTGTTTAAACAGCAAGTTTAATTGTTTATTTAATATCACAATTTGAAGAATAACAAATGTTGCAAAGATTTTTTGTAGAGAAAAGGATTTTTATTCTGTTGACCATTCTCATGGTGAGTGCAGCTCCAACAACACTCAAGATGTTGGACAGCATCCAGGACAAAGCAGCCTGCTTGATCAGCACCCCGTCCACCACCTTAGACATCCACTCCCTCCATCACCAACGCACAGTAGCAGCAGTGTGTACCATCTTCAAGATGCACTGCAGGAATTCACCAGGGCTCCTTCGACAGCACCTTCCAAACCCATGACTACTACCATCTAGAAGGACAAGGGCAGCAGATACATGGGAACACCACCACCGGGAAGTTCCCCTCCAAGTCACTCACCATCCTGACTTGGAAATATATCACCGTTCCTTCACTGTCACTGGGTCAAAATCCTGGAACTCCCTCCCTAACAGCACTGTGGGTGTACCGACACCACATGGACTGCAGCAGTTCAAGGCGGCAGCCCAGCACCACCTTCTCAAGGGGCAACTAGGGATGGACAATAAATGCTGGCCTTGCTCACGACACTCACATCTCATGAATTCTTAAAAAGCCATACTCCTTGAAACATAAGCAAATGTAGACACGCACGCAGACACACGCACGCAGACACGCACGCAGACGCACGCATGCAGACACATGCACGCACGCAGACGCACGCACGCACACACGCAGACGCAGACACACGCACGCAGACACACGCACGCAGACACACGCACGCAGACACACGCACGCAGACACACGCAGACACACGCACACAGACATACGCACGCACGCAGATACACGCACGCACGCAGACACACGCACGCACGCAGACACACGCACGCAGACACACGCACGCAGACACGCACGCAGACACGCACGCAGACACACGCACGCAGACATACGCACGCACGCAGACACACGCACGCACGCAGACACACGCACGCAGACACACGCACGCAGACACACGCACGCAGACACACGCACACACACGCACGCACACACACGCACGCACACACACGCACGCAGACACACGCACGCAGACACACGCACGCAGACACACGCACGCAGACACACGCACGCAGACATACGCATGCAGACATACGCACGCACACACACGCACGCAGACACACGCACGCAGACACACGCACGCAGACACACGCACGCAGACACGCGCACGCAGACACACGCACGCAGACACGCGCACGCAGACACACGCACGCAGACACACGCGCGCAGACACACGCGCAGACGCACGCACGCAGACGCACGCACGCAGACACACGCACGCAGACACACGCACGCAGACACACACGCAGACACACACGCAGACACACACGCAGACACACACGCAGACACACACGCAGACACACACGCAGACGCACACGCAGACGCACACAGATGCACACAGACGCAGACACACGCACGCAGACGCAGACGCACGCACGCAGACGCACGCAGACACGCACGCAGACACACGCACGCAGACACACGCACGCAGACACACGCACGCAGACACACGCACGCAGACACACGCACGCAGACGTGACGATTTCCAGAAACAAGAATACACAGAAGTCAGAAGGCAGCAACAAATTAGCACATGGACAGTGAGGTAAACAGGTTTCCACATTCATTTCCATCGCTCAAATTCAACTGTTGAAGCTTCTAGCAGGATGTTGAGATGGAGCAGGGTCAGTTCCCTGCATGCTGTCTATAAGTATCAGTGCCATTGCAACAACTCAGTGTACACCTACCTCCCCCATCAACACCCATCAAAGTAATGGTTTAATGAATGCTATTGTGCTTGCCAGCTGTCCATGGAGGATTTAGAACCAGAGCACAGCTGGAATGCTGGGTCACACATACACAGTACAGGAATGCACTGATGGCCTAATAAGCACTTCTCCAAAATAAACCACATGACATGGCAGGGGATAGTGTTACCCACGCACATTCATCACTCACTCCCAGCCAACTTATACCAAAGAAAAGCACATCAAATAGGCAAATGCCTGTCTCTGAGTCAGGGCAGCAAAGCTACAGACAGAATAATACCGTGACAGACCTGTTCCCATCAGTACTGTACCCCAGTGTTATACAGTGACAGACCTGTCCCCACCAGTACTGTACCCCAGTGTTATACAGTGACAGACCCGTCCCCACCAATACTGTACCCCAGTGTTATACAGTGACAGACCCGTCCCCACCAGTACTGTACCCCAGTGTTATACAGTGACAGACCTGTCCCCACCAGTACTGTACCCCAGTGTTATACAGTGACAGACCCGTCCCCACCAGTACTGTACCCCAGTGTTATACAGTGACAGACCCGTCCCCACCAGTACTGAACCCCAGTGTTATACAGTGACAGACCCAACCCCACCAGTACTGTACCCCAGTGTTATACAGTGAGAGACCCGTCCCCACCTGTACTGTACCCCAGTGTTATACAGTGACAGACCTGTTCCCACCAGTACTGTACCCCAGTGTTACACAGTGACAGACCTGTCCCCACCTGTACTGTACCCCAGTGTTATACAGTGACAGACCCATCCCCACCAGTACTGTACCCCAGGGTTATACAGTGACAGACCTGTTCCCACCAGTACTGTACCCCAGTGTTATACAGTGAGAGACCCGTCCCCACCATTACTGTTCCCCAGTGTTATACAGTGACAGACCCGTCCCCACCAGTACTGTTCCCCAGTGTTATACAGTGACAGACCCGTCCCCACCGGTACTGTTCCCCAGGGTTATACAGTGACAGACCTGTTCCCACCAGTACTGTACCCCAGTGTTATACAGTGACAGACCTGTTCCCACCAGTACTGTACCCCAGTGTTATACAGTGACAGACCTGTTCCCACCAGTACTGTACCCCAGTGTTATACAGTGACAGACCCATCCCCACCAGTACTGTACCCCAGTGTTATACAGTGACAGACCTGTTCCCACCAGTACTGTACCCCAGTGTTATACAGTGACAGACCTGTTCCCACCAGTACTGTACCCCAGTGTTATACAGTGACAGACCCATCCCCACCAGTACTGTACCCCAGTGTTATACAGTGACAGACCAGTCCCCACCAGTACTGTACCCCAGTGTTATACAATGACAGACCCATCCCCACCAATACTGTACCCCAGTGTTATACAGTGACAGACCAGTCCCCACCAGTACTGTACCCCAGTGTTATACAGTGACAGACCTGTCCACACCAGTGCTGTAACCCAGTGTTATACAGTGACAGACCCGTCCACACCAGTACTGTACCCCAGTGTTATACAGTGACAGACCCGTCCCCACCAGTACTGTACCACAGTGTTATACAGTGACAGACTCAACCCCACCAGTACTGTACCCCAGTGTTATACAGTGACAGACCCGTCCCCAATATGATTATTCCCCAGTATTATACAGTGACAGACCCGTCCCCACCAGTACTGTAACCGTGTTATACAATGACAGACCCGTCCCCAATATGACTGTACCCCAGTGTTATACATTAACAGACTCGTCCCCACCAGTACTGTACCCCAGTGTTGCACAGTAACAGACCCATCCCCACCAGTACTGTATCCCAGTGTTATACAGCGACAGACCAGTCCCCACCAGTACTGTACCCCAGTGTTATACAGCAGTAGACTTGTCCCTACCAGTCTGTACCCCAGTGTTATACAATGACAGACCTGTCCCCAACAGTACTGTACCCCAGTGTTATACAGCATTAGACTTGTCCCCACCAGTACTGTACCCGTTATACAGTAACTGACCTGTTCCCATCAGTACTGTACTCCAGTGTTATACAGCAACAGACATGTCCCCACCAGTACTGTACACCACTGTTATACAGTGACAGACCCGTCCCCACCAGTACTATACCCCAGTGTTATACAGTGACAGACTTATGCCCGCCAGTATTGTACCCCAGTGTTATACAGTGACAGACCTGTTCCCATCAGTACTGTACCCCAGTGTTATACAGTGACAGAACTGTGCCCACCAGTATTGTACCCCAAGGTTATAGTGACAGACCCGTCCCCACTAGTACTGTACCCCAGTGTTATACAGTGACAGACCTGTTCCCATCAGTACTGTATCCCAGTGTTATACATTGACAGACCTGTCCCCACCAGTACTGTACCCCAGTGTTATAGTGATAGACCTGTGCCCACCAGTACTGTACTCCAGTGTTATACAGTGACAGACTTGTCCCCACCAGTACTGTACCCCAGTGTTATACAGTGACAGACTTGTCCCCACCAATACTGTACCCCAGTGTTATAGTGACAGACCTGTTCCCATCAGTACTGTACCCCAGCGTTATACAGTGACAGACCTGTCCCCACCAGTACTGTATCCTAGTGTTATACAGTGACAGACCTGTCCCCACCAGTATTGTACCCCAGTGTTATACAGTGACAGACTGTCCCCACCAGTAATGTACCCCAGTGTTATACAGTGACAGACCTGTTCCCATCAGTACTGTACCCCAGTGTTATACAGTGACAGACCCGTCCCCACCAGTACTGTACCCCAGTGTTATACAGTGACAGACCTGTCCCCACCAGTACTGTACCCCAGTGTTATACAGTGACAGACCTGTCCCCACCAGTACTGTACCCCAGTGTTATACAGTGACAGACCTGTCCCCACCAGTACTGTACCCCAGTGTTATACAGTGACAGACCTGTTCCCATCAGTACTGTGACCCAACATTATACAGTGACAGACCTGTCCCCACCAGTACTGTACCCCAGTGTTATACAGTGACAGACCCGTCCCCACCAATACTGTACCCCAGTGTTATACAGTGACAGACCCGTCCCCACCAGTACTGTACCCCAGTGTTATACAGTGACAGACCTGTCCCCACCAGTACTGTACCCCAGTGTTATACAGTGACAGACCTGTCCCCACCAGTACTGTACCCCAGTGTTATACAGTGACAGACCCGTCCCCACCAGTACTGTACCCCAGTGTTATACAGTGACAGACCCGTCCCCACCAGTACTGAACCCCAGTGTTATACAGTGACAGACCCAACCCCACCAGTACTGTACCCCAGTGTTATACAGTGAGAGACCCGTCCCCACCTGTACTGTACCCCAGTGTTATACAGTGACAGACCTGTTCCCACCAGTACTGTACCCCAGTGTTACACAGTGACAGACCTGTCCCCACCTGTACTGTACCCCAGTGTTATACAGTGACAGACCCATCCCCACCAGTACTGTACCCCAGGGTTATACAGTGACAGACCTGTTCCCACCAGTACTGTACCCCAGTGTTATACAGTGAGAGACCCGTCCCCACCATTACTGTTCCCCAGTGTTATACAGTGACAGACCCGTCCCCACCAGTACTGTTCCCCAGTGTTATACAGTGACAGACCCGTCCCCACCGGTACTGTTCCCCAGTGTTATACAGTGACAGACCCATCCCCACCAGTACTGTACCCCAGGGTTATACAGTGACAGACCTGTTCCCACCAGTAATGTACCCCAGTGTTATACAGTGACAGACCTGTTCCCACCAGTACTGTACCCCAGTGTTATACAGTGACAGACCTGTTCCCACCAGTACTGTACCCCAGTGTTATACAGTGACAGACCCATCCCCACCAGTACTGTACCCCAGTGTTATACAGTGACAGACCTGTTCCCACCAGTACTGTACCCCAGTGTTATACAGTGACAGACCTGTTCCCACCAGTACTGTACCCCAGTGTTATACAGTGACAGACCCATCCCCACCAGTACTGTACCCCAGTGTTATACAGTGACAGACCAGTCCCCACCAGTACTGTACCCCAGTGTTATACAATGACAGACCCATCCCCACCAATACTGTACCCCAGTGTTATACAATGACAGACCCATCCCCACCAATACTGTACCCCAGTGTTATACAGTGACAGACCAGTCCCCACCAGTACTGTACCCCAGTGTTATACAGTGACAGACCTGTCCACACCAGTGCTGTAACCCAGTGTTATACAGTGACAGACCCGTCCACACCAGTACTGTACCCCAGTGTTATACAATGACAGACCCGTCCCCAATATGACTGTACCCCAGTGTTATACATTAAAAGACTCGTCCCCACCAGTACTGTACCCCAGTGTTATACAGCGACAGACCCGTCCCCACCAGTACTGTACGCCAGTGTTGCACAGTAACAGACTCGTCCCCACCAGTACTGTACCCCAGTGTTATACAGCGACAGACCCATCCCCACCAGTACTGTACGCTAGTGTTGCACAGTAACAGACCCATCCCCACCAGTACTGTATCCCAGTGTTATACAGCGACAGACCAGTCCCCACCAGTACTGTAACCCAGTGTTATACAGCAGTAGACTTGTCCCTACCAGTCTGTACCCCAGTGTTATACAATGACAGACCTGTCCCCAACAGTACTGTACCCCAGTGTTATACAGCAATAGACTTGTCCCCACCAGTACTGTACCCGTTATACAGTAACTGACCTGTTCCCATCAGTACTGTACTCCAGTGTTATACAGCAGACATGTCCCCACCAGTACTGTACACCACTGTTATACAGTGACAGACCCGTCCCCACCAGTACTATACCCCAGTGTTATACAGTGACAGACTTATGCCCGCCAGTATTGTACCCCAGTGTTATACAGTGACAGACCTGTTCCCATCAGTACTGTACCCCAGTGTTATACAGTGACAGACCTGTTCCCATCAGTACTGTATCCCAGTGTTATACATTGACAGACCTGTCCCCACCAGTACTGTACCCCAGTGTTATAGTGATAGACCTGTGCCCACCAGTACTGTACCCCAGTGTGATACAGTGACAGACTTGTCCCCACCAGTACTGTACCCCAGTGTTATACAGTGACAGACTTGTCCCCACCAGTACTGTACCCCAGTGTTATAGTGACAGACCTGTTCCCATCAGTACTGTACCCCAGCATTATACAGTGACAGACCTGTCCCCACCAGTACTGTATCCTAGTGTTATACAGTGACAGACCTGTCCCCACCAGTATTGTACCCCAGTGTTATACAGTGACAGACTGTCCCCACCAGTAATGTACCCCAGTGTTATACAGTGACAGACCTGTTCCCATCAGTACTGTACCCCAGTGTTATACAGTGACAGACCCGTCCCCACCAGTACTGTACCCCAGTGTTATACAGTGACAGACCTGTCCCCACCAGTACTGTACCCCAGTGTTATACAGTGACAGACCTGTCCCCACCAGTCCTGTACCCCAGTGTTATACAGTGACAGACCTGTTCCCATCAGTACTGTGACCCAACATTATACAGTGACAGACCTGTTCCCATCAGTACTGTACCCCAGTGTTATACAGTGACAGACCTGTTCCCATCAGTACTGTACCCCAAAGTTATACAGTGACAGACCTGTTCCCATCAGTAGTGTACCCCAGTGTTATACAGTGACAGACACTGTCCCCACCAGTACTGTACCCCAGTGTTATACAGTGACAGACACTGTCCCCTCCAGTACTGTACCCCAGTGTTATACAATGACAGACCCATCCCCACCAGTACTGTATCCCAGTGTTATACAGTGACAGACACTGTCCCCTCCAGTACTGTACCCCAGTGTTATACAATGACAGACCCATCCCCACCAGTACTGTATCCCAGTGTTATACAGTGACAGACCTGTTCCCATCAGTAGTGTACCCCAGTGTTATACAGTGACTGACCTGTCCCCACCCGTACTGTACCCCAGTGTTATACAGTGACAGACACTGTCCCCTCCAGTACTGTACCCCAGTGTTATACAATGACAGACCCATCCCCACCAGTACTGTATCCCAGTGTTATACAGTGACAGACCTGTTCCCATCAGTAGTGTACCCCAGTGTTATACAGTGACTGACCTGTCCCCACCAGTACTGTACCCCAGTGTTATACAGTGACAGACACTGTCCCCACCAGTACTGTACCCCAGTGTTATACAGTGACAGACCTGTCCCCACCAGTACTGTACCCCATTGTTATAAAGTGACAGACCTGTCCCCACCAGTACTGTACCCCATTGTTATAAAGTGACAGACCTGTCCCCACCAGTACTGTGCCCCAATGTTATACAGTGACAGACCCATCCCCACCAGTACTGTACTCCAGTGTTATACAGTGACAGACCTGTTCCCATCAGTACTGTACCCCAGTGTTATACAGTGACAGACCCATCCCCACCAGTACTGTACCCCAGTGTTATAAAGTGACAGACCTGTCCCCACCAGTACTGTGCCCCAATGTTATACAGTGACAGACCCATCCCCACCAGTACTGTACTCCAGTGTTATACAGTGACAGACCTGTTCCCATCAGTACTGTACTCCAGTGTTAAACAGTGACCGATCGATAAAGAAGGGTACACTATCAGGACAGACCTCTGAGTATCAACCTTGGCATCAAATTTGAACACAACAAAGACACAACTGGAGTGTCCTTGGAGGTTATATTAAGGGAAACGTTCTCCCCCAATGTTTCTGTTGGTAGCTGAACTGATCCTGCAAAGTCCTTTCGGACTGCTGCCAAAATTGAGGTATTTGTCCCACGGATGAATCAAGCAACAGCCTGACATAGTCATATTCATCATACAGCGAATGTCCCAGACTTCTCCACCACTATATATTGATATGTCCTATCCCACCAGCAGGGCCAACCTACCAGAGGTGGTGGCACCATGATATACAGACAGGAAGGAGTAGCTATAGGAATCCTTAGCATTGACTCCAGACTCCTGAAGTCTCACGGCACCAGGTTAAACATAGGCAAGGAAACCTCCTGCTGATTATCACCTACCACCCCTGGATGCTGATGAATGATTCCTCCATGTTGAACACCACTTGGAAGAAGCAGTGAGGGTAGCAAGGGCTCAGCAGGTACTCTGGGTGTGGGGACTTTAATGGCCATCACCAAGAATGGCTCAGAAATACTGAAATGACCAAGCTGGCCTCGTTTCCCTGAAAGACACATCAAGCAGTCTGCACAGTGCCAGGTGGTGAGAGAATCAATGAAGGGAATAGCATAATCAATCGTGTCCGCAGCAGCAGCTAAGCGTTGAGGTGACAGAGAGGGTTGATGAGGATAATGTGGTTGATGTGGTCTGCGTGGACTTTCAAACAGCGTTTGATAAAGAGCCACTTTTTTTTAATTCATTCACGGGATGTGGGCGTCGCTGGCTGGGCCAGCATTTATTGCCCATCCCTAGTTGCCCTTGAGAAGGTGGTGGTGAGCTGCCTTCTTGAGCCGCTGCAGTCCATGTGGTGTAGGTACACCCACAGTGCTGTTAGGGAGGGAGTTCCAGGATTTTGACCCAGTGACAGTGAAGGAACGGCGATATATTTCCAAATCAAAATGGTGAGTGACTTGGAGGGGGAACTTCCCAGGTGGTGGTGTTCCCATGTGTCTGCTCCCCTTGTCCTTCTAGATGGTACTGGTCATGGGTTTGGAAGGTGCTGTCTAAGGAGCCTTGGTGAATTCCTACAGTGCATCTTGTAGATGGTACACACACTGCTGCTACTGTGCGTCAGGGGTGATGGGAGTGAAGGTTTGTGGATGTGGTGTCAATCAAGTGGGGCTGCTTTGTCCTGGATGGTGTCAAGCTTCTGGAGTGCTGTAGGAGCTGCACTCATCCAGGGAATGAAGCAAGCAAATATCAAAAGTGAATCTTCAATTAGCAGAGAGACTCCTAGGATCTCAGAGCAAGTGATTATTTCAGGAATCAGAGAGGAAAACGTCAATGACATTTGGAAGGAGTTACCAGGACCATTGTAGCTAGAATTCCCAGCGATGTATGCAATGTAAAGCCTGGGGCCTGGGGAGGAGAAAGCTCGGGACTAAACAGGGTGGTTAGTTTGAGAATCTGCAGTTGCATCCCACGTATTTCTATATTAGGAATCTAACATGTGTGTGTGTGTGTTTTTATGTACTTCTGCCTGGAATGTGTGTAAGTAACTCTGACTGGGCTCACAGTGTGGGACTGGAGACACATGTAGCAACAGGAGCCTAGGTAAAGGGGGCAGACACACTCTCATCCCTGAGGGTCGCACTGGCTCAGATGGGCATTAGGGCAGATTGTTAAAAACTCACTTTAAAATGGTGTCAGTCCACAAATAGCCAATTCCCCGAGTGGGAAGAGAACTCGGGGTCATCACAGCGACAAAAAAAAACATCTGAAAGTGGAAGTGCAGCTTCTGGCTTTTGGAGTGGAAACTTTTTAAAAAAAAAATAAAGGTAATTGCTGTTAAATATTTTTGCCCATTACTCACCGCAGAATAGAAGGAGCAGAAAGTTCATGGTAACAGTCTCTCGATGTTAACGGTTGCGGAGACACAGATTAGCGGAACTCCGTGTTGCTGCACTCGAACCGCAGCTCCTGTTGTTTGCAAACTTTCTGGGGAAAGTTGAGGTCGGAAGCAGACGGGGGTCCCACAGGATGAAAAGTTCCTCTACAAGCACCTGTCAGATCGTTCAGTGCAAACTCCACTCTCCCCGCTGACAACTCACAAACTAATCACAATCCCTCTCAGCTCAATGTCTCTCTCCTCACCCCTCCACTCAGAACCTCCCGACACTCGCTCCTATTCTGCAGCCCAGATATTTAAAACTACTCTCTTCGTCGAGGGAGAGATGCAAAAAAAAACCGCGGTGGATCAGAGCTGGGACCGGAGTGAGGCACAGACTGGGAGCGGCGCAACTGGAGTGAGACTAGGGATGAAGTGAGAAAGAAGAAGCGTGTGGAGCCAGAAATGTGTGTGGGAGTGAAACCAGTGCGACACTGGGAGTCAGACTGAGACTGTGAGTGGAGTCAGTGTGAGTCTGGGAGTGGAGTCAGTGTGAGACTGGGAATAGGGTCAGAGTGAGTCTGGGAGTGGAGTCAGAGTGAGTTGGGAATAGGGTCAGAGTGAGACTGGGAGTGGAGTTAGAGTGAGTCTGGGAATAGAGTCAGAATGAGTCCGGGTGTGGAGTCAGAGTGAGTCTGGGAGTGGAGTCAAGTGAGACTGGGAGTGGAGTCAGAGTGAGTCTGGGAGTGGAGTCAGAGTGAATCTGCGAATAGAGTCAGAGTGAGTCTGGGAGTGGAGTCAGAGTGAGTCTGGGAATAGGGTCAGAGTGAGTCTGGGAATAGGGTCAGAGTGAGTCTGGGAATAGAGTCAGAGCAAGTCTGGGAATAAGGTCAGAGTGAGTCTGGGAATAGAGTCAGAGTGAGTCTGGGAATAGAGTCAGAGTGAGTCTGGGAATAGGGTCAGAGTGAGTCTGGGAATAGGGTCAGAGTGAGTCTGGGAGTGGAGTCAGAGTGAGACTGGGAATAGGGTCAGAGTGAGTCCAGCAGCAGAGTCAAGTAAGACTGGGAATAGGGTCAGAGTGAGACTGGGAATAGAGTCAGAATGAGTCCGGGTGTGGAGTGAGAGTGAGTCTGGGAGTGGAGTCAATTGAGTCTGGGAGTGGAGTGAGAGTGAGTCTGGGAATAAAGTCAAAGTGAGTCTGGGAGTGGAGTCAGAGTGAGCCTGGGAATAGGGTCAGAGTGAGTCTGGGAATGGAGTCAGAGTGAGTCTGGGAATAGGGTCAGAATGAGTCTGGGAATAGGGTCAGAGTGAGTCTGGGAATAGAGTCAGAGTGAGTCTGGGAATAGAGTCAGAGTGAGTCTGGGAATAGAGTCAGAGTGAGTCTGGGAGTGGAGTCAGAGTGAGTCTGGGAATAGGGTCAGAGTGAGTCTGGGAATAGGGTCAGAGTGAGTCTGGGAATAGAGCCAGAGTGAGTCTGGGAGTAGAGTCAGAGTGAGTCTGGGAATAGAGTCAGAGTGAGTCTGGGAATAAAGTCAGAGTGAGTCTGGGAATAGAGTCAGAGTGAGTCTGGGAGTGGAGTCAGAGTGAGTCTGGGAATAGGGTCAGAGTGAGTCTGGGAATAGGGTCAGAGTGCGTCTGGGAGTAGGGTCAGAGTGAGTCTGGGAATAGAGCCAGAGTGAGTCTGGGAGTAGAGTCAGAGTGAGTCTGGGAATAGGGTCAGAGTGAGTCTGGGAGTGGAGTCAGAGTGAGTCTGGGAATAGAGTCAGAGTGAGTCTGGGAATAGGGTCAGAGTGAGACTAGGAGTGGAGTCAGAGTGAGTCTGGGAATAGAGTCAGAGTGAGTCTGGGAAAAGGGTCAGAGTGAGTCTGGGAATAGAGTCAGAGTGAGTCTGGGAATAGGGTCAGAGTGAGACTAGGAGTAGAGTCAGAGTGAGTCTGTGAATAGGGTCAGATTGAGACTAGGAGTAGAGTCAGAGTGAGTCTGGGGATAGGGTCAGAGTGAGTCCAGCAGCGGAGTCAAGTGAGACTGGGAATAGGGTCAGAGTGAGTCTGGGAATAGAGTCAGAGTGAGACTGGGAGTGGAGCCAGAGTGAGTCTGGGAATGGAGTCATGTGAGACTGGGAATAGGGTCAGAGTGAGTCTCGGAGTGGAGTCAGAGTGAGTCTGGGAGTGGAGTCAGTGTGAGTCTGGGAATAGAGTCAGAGTGAGTCTGGGAGTGGAGTCAGAGTGAGTCTGTGAGTGGAGTCAAGTGAGGCTGGGAATAGGGTCACAGTGAGTCTGGGAGTGGAGTCAGAGTGAGTCTGGGAGTGGAGTCAGAGTGAGTCTGGGAGTGGAGTCAGAGTGAGTCTGGGAGTGGAGTCAGAGTGAGTCTGGGAGTGGAGTCAGTGTGAGTCTGGGAATAGGGTCAGAGTGAGTCTGGGAGTGGAGTCAGAGTGAGTCTGGGAGTGGAGTCAAGTGGGACTAGGAATAGAGTCAGAGTGAGTCTGGGAATAGGGTAAGAGTGAGTCCAGCAGCAGAGTCAAGTGAAACTGGGAATAGGGTCAGAGTAATTCTGGGAGTGGAGTCAGAGTGAGTCCGGGAGTGGAGTCAAGTGAGACTAGGAATAGGGTCAGCGTGAGTCTGGGAGTGCAGTCAGAGTGAGTCTAGGAATAAGGTCAGAGTGAGACTGGGAGTGGAGTCAGGGTGAGTCCGGGAGTGGGGTCAGAGTGAGTCCGGGAGTGGAGTCAAGTGAGACTGGGAATAGGGTCAGAGTGAGTCTGGGAGTGGAGTCAGAGTGAGTCTGGGAATAGGGTCAGAGTGAGACTAGGAGTGGATTCAGAGTGAGTCTGGGAATAGAGTCAGAGTGAGAGTGGGAGTGGAGTCAGAGTGAGTCTGGGAGTGGAGTCAGAGTGAGTCTGGGAATAGGTTCAGAGTGAGACTGGGAGTGGAGTCAGAGTGAGAAAGTTGAACACAGGAGAGTTATTGGAGGCTCCTGTGTTCAACTCTCTGGAGGTGACCCTGCTGGCAGAGGTCGAGAGTACCAGCACTCCAGGTATATCTGGGGAACACCCACTGTCTGCTGGGAATCAGCTGCAGTCGCAGGCTGCCCTGTAAAGGAATTCTTCCCTAACTACCCCTCCCCACGGTGGTGGCACTGCTGCTAAGGTCTATTTTTTAAAATTTGAAAATGTTAGAGAGTGTTTGCCTCCATTTTGAAATGGTCTCTCTTTCACTTGCCTGAACTGGCATCATGTTGCTCTTTTCAATCAGGAATCATGAGGGTGTAAACTAGTAAGGTAGATAAAGGGGAACCAGTAGACGTAGTATACCAGGATTTCCAAAAGGCATTTGATAAAGTGTCACACAAATGGTTAATAGCAAGATAAGGGCTCATGGAGTTGGAGGTAAAATATTAGCATGGCAAATGACAGGAAGCAGAGAGTGGGCATAAACGGGGCATTTTCAAGTTGGCAGGTTGTGAATAGTGGAGTGCCGCAAGGATCAGTGCTGGGTCCTCAGCTATTTACAATCTATATTAATGACTTAGATAATAGATAATAACAGAGAGTAACATATCTAAGTTTCTTGATGATACAAAGATGGGGGGAAAGGTAGGCTGCGAGAGGACACAGGCTGCAAGGAGACAGGTGAAGCGAGTGTGCAACAAGATGGCAAATGGATTATAATTTATGGAAATGTGAAGTTATTCATTTTGGTCATAAGAATAAAAAAGCAGCATATTTTTTAAAAGGTGAGAAACTTGTAAGTGTTGCTGTTCAGAGAGATTTCGTTCAAACAAGGAACGCAGAAAGTTAGCGTGCAGGTACAGCAAGCAATTAGGAAGGCAAATGGAACAAGGGGATTGCAGTACAGGAATAAAGGAGTCTTGCTACTGTTGTACAGAATTTTGGTGTGGCCATACCCACAATACTGTGTGCAATTTTGGTCTCCACATTTAAGGAAGGATATACTTGCATTGGAGGCGATACAGCGAAGGTTTACTAGATTGTTCCCTGGGTTGAGAGGGTTGTCCTATGATGAGATGCTTAGTAAATTGGGCTTTTATTCTCTGGAGTTTGGAAGAATGAGAGGTGATCTCATTGAAACCTACAAAATCCTGAAGGGGTTTGACAGGGTGGATGCTGAGAGATTGTTTCCACTGTTCAGGGAACCTAAAACACAGGGGCACAGTCTCAGGATAAGAGGCTGATCATTTAGGACTGAGATGAGGAGAAATTTCTTCACTCAATGGGCTGTGAAGCCTCGGAATTTTGTACCCCAGAGAGATGTGGATGCTCCGTTATTGAATACATTTAAGGCTGGGATAGACAGATTTTTGGTTTCTCAGGGAATCAAGGGATATGGAGAATGGGCGGGAAAATGGAGTTGAAACCCAAGATCAGCCATGATTGTATAGAATGGCAGAGCAGGCTCGATGGGCCATGTGGTCTACTCCTGCTCCTATTTCTCGTGTTCTGATTGGCTCTCCAATTGGACAGTGAGCCTGTCCTCTGGTCAATAATTGGCTAAATTGGGGAAAATCTCAATGAGTGACTGTTCCCCACACAGTGCGGGCTCTTGAACCCCATTTCAACCTGTCAGCAGGGTTCAGAAGCCTGCAAGGAAAATCCTGCCATGGCAATAGAACTGGAGTGAGATTGGGAAACGGATGCACAAAGCTGTTAATTCTGTCAATGGAGCAGGCTGTGACTAGGAATCATTTACTGGATTGATGTACTGCATCTGTTTCCTCTACTAATACCTTCCCCAAATTTCACTGGCAGCTTTATTAAACATGTACTTTCCATCAGTTTTCGTAATAGAGAAAAAAGGACAGAAAGTGTTAGAAAGCAAACTAAAAATAAATCAAGGAGAGGAACTTATTAGACTGAACATCAGTGACAAAATGGCAACGGAGACAATAATGGGACTTAAAATTAGATAAATCTTCAAAGACCTGATGTCTTCCACCCCTAGGTGTTAAAATAAGTAGGTGAGGAACTTACAGAAATTATACTCATAAACTTTCAAACTTTTCTTGACTTAGGTCTTGTGCCAATAGATTAGAATAATGTTACTCCATTCCTTATGAAGGGAAGGAGAGGGAAATCAAGTAATTAAAGATCGGTCTGTTTAACATCAGTTATGTGGAAGCTACTAGAAGCTATCGTTACTGATAAGGGGCTGTATTTTCCAAATGGATCACGATCCTGACTTCAACCTCAATACCAGGGGTTCAGTCAGGAACCTAGAAATGGCCGTGGTGGGGACGTCTGGAGTGGATTTCACGAAGGTGGGTGAGGAGGAAGCCGCCTCCAGACCTTCGTCCAATTGAGGATAGTGAGCAGACAGGGAAGCAGAGAGGCCCAGAGCAATGTCCAGCAGGCAGCCCCGCTGGGAGAGGTAGAAGCTGCTGAGACAGGCAGACGAGCACAAGACGCATCAACATGGATGTACTCTCCGATGCCTTCTGCAAATGTTAGTTGGAAGACACCCACAGTAGATGGGGCCATTGGGGAGGAGGGGGAATCCTCCACAAGACTAGTTTTGGCCACCAAGGTCACCTTTTTTCTTGGCGGAGGTTTAAATGAGGCATGGAGCTTCCAGCTCTGATGGTCCCCTGGTCTATCGCTGGGAGGTTGCCTCTAGAGTGGGCTCTGCACACAGCAGGGTACCGGGGCGGGGGGTGGGGGGGGGCCTGCCATGATGGCAGGAAGACACTGTCTCCATTGTAAAATGGCCCCTAATTGGGCCCTAATGTGACGCAATTGGCTTCCCACCCTGTTGGAGTGGGCGGCCGATTTTCCTTCCTCTTCTGCTCCTGGGAACTCTGTGTTCGGGAGCTGTCCCAACGCAGCTCCCCCCCTATTTACACACACTACCCACCCCACCATCCCCCCACCCCCCCCCCCCCCCCCCCCCCCACCCCCCCCCCCCCCCCCCCCCCCACCCCCACCCCCGTCGCCCACTTCTAACTCCATCTTCACAGGGCTATAAAAATTCATCCCAAAGTGACTGAGTACTGGATCGAACAGAAGCTGATCAGAAAGATTCGCAAGCTTTTGCTAAAGTATACATCATGTCTGACAAATTGAATTTTGTGAGGAGTTTGTTTTTATTCATTCATGGAATGTGGGCATGGTTGGCAAAGCCAACATGTATTGCCCATCCCCAATTACCCTTGGGAAGGTGGTGGTGAGCCACCTTCTTGACAACTGAGTGGTTGGCTGGACCATTCTAAGGGCATTTAAGATTCATCCACATTACTGTGGGTCTGAAGTCATATGTAGGTCAGGCTGGGTGAGGACAGCAGATTTCCTCTCCTGATGGGCTTTTATGGCAGCACAGTGGTTCCATGCTCACCTTTGCTCACACGATACTCATTTTTTATTCTACATGTATCTAAGGGAATGTCAACTGATGTTGTCTCTGTAAGTTCCAAAGCACATTCAGTTTGGTTCCACACAAGGTAGTAGTAGCAGAATGAGAGTACATGAAATTGGAGGTACTTTGTGACTTTGGTTGGAAATTGAATGGGAGGTATGAGGCGGTGATACTGGGTAGAGAGAATAATCTGATTGGTGGGATGTGACAAATGGTGTTCTCAGGAATCTGCTTTGAGGCCTCAACTTTTCATCATACCAATTAATAATTTGGATGAGGAATAGAGAGTTTTACGTATAAGTTTGCTAAAACACTAAGCTAGTAGTGGAGAAGACAGAAGCAGGAGGTGCAAAGGGACATGAATAGACAATATGAGTGGGCAAAACTGTAACAGGTGGAGTTCATTTGAGGAAGTGGGAGGTCATTCACTTTGGATCTAGTAAGAAGTATTTTCCAACTGATGAAACAATAGGAACTTGAGGGAAATAGAGAGATTTGGCAGTTTAAGTATTGAAATTAGTAAGAGCTAGTGTCCCCAGTACTAAATTCAACCAAAAAAGGTAATTCAACCTCTAAAATCGACTAAATTAAACTGAAACCAATAAAATTCAACTTCTAAAAGCTATTGAAATGTTGGCTTTTGTCTTAAGGAGCCTGGAATAGAAGGAATGGGAATTCTGCTGGAGTTGTATAAAGCTCTGGTTAAACTGCATTTGTTTGGTTCTGGACATCGCACCTCAGGAAGGATGATTGGCCTTAGAGGGAGTGCCACACAGATTCACCAGAATGATATCAGGAGTTAAAGGGCTTCATGGTAATGTAGGAGTGAGGGACATGCTGCACTGTGAGCTTACAGATTGTAGCATAATACAATTCTGCTGCTGCTGATGGCTCAGAGCACCTCATGGATGCCCAGTTTTGAGTTGCTAATTTCTCTTATTTAGCATTGGTAGTGCCACACAACACAAAAGAGAACTGACTCTAATCCTGTTTATTGGATGTTGGGATCTTCTTCTAATGGTAGCTAGGAACCTTCATGGAATCTCAGCCTTTGCTGTCTCCTGTTCATTGTACTTCTCCCATTTTCATTATTAACCTGTATGTAACTCTCTACATTTTGAGAAGGTCTTTGGTTCTACCAACAGACTGTGCTCATTAGCTGTTCCCTTCTCTTCCTGTGTAGTTCACAAGAATTGGGTGTTCTTACCCAAGGAGCCATTTCTCAGAAAAGTCAGGCGCAGGACCAAAATACTATAAACCATTATGGCAGATATTACTACCAATCCCTGTCCATACTCAACTCACCAGCATGTCTTCCTTCACTGACGCTGGGTCAAAATCCTGAGCATTGAACCCAGGGACGCTTAAATATACCCATCCAAGGTTACCGGGGTCTTTGTGCTGTGCACCTTCAGGTTTATGTCTGTCCAAGGCCTCACTTCTCCCTAGCCCTATAATGTCCTCCAGCCCTTACAACCCTCCGAGATCTCTGTGCTCCTCCAGTTCTGGCCTCTCGCACATGCCTGATTTTAATCACCCCACCATTGGCGGCCATGCCTTCAGTTGCCTGGGTCCCAAGCTCTGGAATTCACTCCCTAAACTTCTCCATCTATCTCTCTCAGAGATGCTTCTTAAAACCTGCCTCTTTGACCAAGCTGTCTGAGTGTCTCCTATGTGGCTCAGTATCAATTTTTGTCTAATAAAATTACTGTAAAGCACTCTGGGTCATTTACCCACATGAAAGATGCTACATAAATGCAGGTTATTGTTGTTGTTGGGAGGGTTGCGGGGGTGGGAGTGGGGCGGTGGGGGGGGGCGGGGAGTGGCGGTGGGGGTGCGTGGTGCTACCAGTACTGTTAATGCATCAAAATTGGACATAATTCTTTGTAAAAATAACCTGGTGTTGTCAACATCATGAAACATCCCAAGTTGCTTTGCAGGAGCCTTAACAAACAAAATCTTCAAACCAGCAAATAAAGAGTTACTAGGACAGGAGCAATTCTGGAGCGGTGAAAATCAGGGAATGTAAAAAACCAGAATTGGAGAAGTGCAGAGATCTTGGAGCGTTGCAGTGCTGGAGGAGATACTGAGGGTGTGTGAGGCATGTTGGGCTCAGGGAAGACCTGGTGGAATTTGAAAACAAGGATGAGAAATTCATATCAAGGCATTTCTGGAGTAGGGCCAGGACAGGTCAGTGAGCACAGGGTTATTCGGTGAACGGGATTTTGTGTGAGTTAGTGTATAGGCAGTAAGACATGAAAGTTCAGTAGTACAAAGAGAGCAGGGGGGACACTGCTCCAAATGGAGCAGAACCGACATCATAATGTGTAGCAAAGCCCTTCATGGAATGAATGATTGACACCAAGCATGAGGTAAGAGAGTCATAGAACCATAGAGTTGTCAGTGCACAGAAGGAGGCCATTCAGCCCATTGATTCCTTGCCAGGTCTGTAGAGTAATCCAATCAATCCCATTGCCCGCTCTTTCCTGTAGTCCTGCAGATTTCTTTCCCACAAGCACCCATCCAATTTCCTTTTGAAATCTTTGATCATTTCCACTGTCACCACCCTTGTAGGCAGTGAGTTCCTGGTCATTACCACTCGCTATGTAAAAAAAAGTTCTTCCTCACCTGTCCCCAGTACCTCTTGCCCAAAACCTTAAACCTGGGTCCCCTAGTCTTTGTACCATCAGCCAATGGGAACAGCTTTTCTTTGTCTATTATCTAACCTATCACAATCTTGTACGCCTCTTATCAAATCTCCTCTAAATTTCCTTTGCTCCAAGGAGAACAATCCCATAGTGAGGGAGGTTAAGTCAGTCAGTTTCAGACAACTGTTGACCTTTAACCTGAGGCCATGCCATCAGAATCAAATACTGACATCCAAGTAGGCCTGGGAATCTGGGGCATGTCACAACTGAAGTATTGTTGTTTGTGGATGAGGTCACCTGCTGAGTGAGAAGCTGGGCCACACCAGAGGATAACTTCAATCTAAACACACATTTACAATTTCATCACAAAGTGGAATCAGAGAAAACCTTCTCTGTCACTGAAGCACCATTTCTCATGATCTGGAATGTGCTGCCTGAAAGGGCGATGAATCCAATTCCAGGATTGGATAAGTACTTGGAAGGGGAAAAAAAATGCCGGGCTCTGGAAAAAGAGCTTGAGAAGTGGGATTTATTGAGAAGCTATTTCATGGCATGATGGGCAGAATGGTCTTCCGTACTGTATGAGTCTATGAAAATGCTGTGAATGGTGGAAACCCAAAATAAAAACAGAAAATGCTGGAAATACTCATCAGGTCAGGAAGTAACTTTGAAGAGAGAAACAGAGTTAGCATTTCAGGTTGATTTTCTTCGTAGGAACTGTAAATGTTAGAGACATAGCAGCTTACAGACAGGTAGGGATTGGGAGGAGGCGCATGTGGAGCACACCAGCATAGAGCAGCTGGGCTAAGTGACCTGTCCCTGTGCAGTACACTGAATATACAGTGATGGGGTGCGGGGAGAAAAAGAACAAAAGGGAAGGTCTGTGATAGGGTGATGGTCAGGAGAGATTAAATGAAAAAAGGAATGATGGGGCAATGCAAAAGTGGGTAATAGGGAATAAGGAAGCAAAAAATGGGTCCAGGGAACATGTAAAAGGCAAAAGCAGAACCATTATCAGCACTTGTTTTCAGAGAAAACGGAGCATTGTTCTGAAATTATTGAAATCCTTACAATTTTTTGGACTTAATGTTGATTAAAATAATTTCAAGTCCTTTAAGACTCTTCATCCTAGGGTCTTAAAAGAAGTGTCTAGTTGATGCATTGGTTTTAATTTTCCAAAACTCGCTACGGTCAGGAAGGTCCCATTAGATTGGAAGATAGCAAATGTAACTCCAATATTCAAAAAGGGAGACAGAACGTGGGAAACTACAGATAAAAGCAAAAAACTGCAAATGCTGGAAATCCAAAACAAAAACAAAAATACCTGGAAAAACTCAGCAGGTCTGACAGCATCGGCGGAGAGGTACACAGTTAACGTTTCAAGTCCGAATGACTCCAACAGAACTAAGTAAAAATAGAAAAGAGGTGAAATATAAACTGATTTAAGGGTGGGGGGTGGTGGTGGGACAAGTAGAGCTGGATAGAGGGCCACTGATAGGTGGAGATAACCAAAATTTGTCACAGACAAAAGGACAAAGAGGTGTTGAAGCTGGTCTGTCCTTCGGTCTGTCCGCAAGTATGACCCAGACCTTCCTGTTGTTTGCCATTTAAACTCTCCACCCTGCTCCCAAGCCCACATGTCCATCCGTAGCTTGCTGCATTGTTCCAGTGAACTCAACGCAAACTGGAGGAACAGCACCTCATCTTCCGACTAGACACTTTACAGCCTTCCAGACTGAATATTGAGTTCAACAATTTTAGATCATGAATTCTCTCCTCCATCCCCACCCCCTTTCTGATTCCCCCCCCGCCTTTTTTCCAATAACTTATCCCACCAATTTCCATTATTTTTAAATGTATTTCCATCCATTGTTTTATCTCTACCTTTTAGCCTATTTCGATTTCGTCAACCCTCCCCCACTCCCCCACCCCAGGGCTATCTGTATCTTGCTTGTCCTGCTTTCTACCCTTAATTAGCACATTCCTTAGATAATATCACCACCTTCAACACCTCTTTGTCCTTTTTTCTGTGACATCTTTTGGTTATCTCCTCCTATCACTGGCCCTCTATCCAGCTCTACCTGTCCCACCCACCCACCAACCCCGCCCCCCCCCCGCCCCCACCTTAAACTAGCTTATATTTCACCTCTTTTCTATTCTGTTGAAGGGTCATTCGGACTTGAAACGTTAACTATGTTTCTCTCCACAGATGCTGTCAGGCCTGCTGAGTTTTTCCAGGTATTTTTGTTTTTGTGTGTAGTAAACTACAGGTCAGTTAGCTTAACATCTGTCATAGGGAAAATGTTAGAAGCTATTATTAAAGAAGTTATAGCAGGACATTTAGATAAGCTCAAGGTCATTAGGCAGAGTCAACATGGTTTTGTGAAAGGGAAATCATGTTTAACCAACTTATTGGAGTTCTTTGAGGAGGTAACATGTGCTGTGGATAAAGGTGGATGTGCTGCACTTAGATTTCCAGAAGACATTTGATAAGATGCCATATCAAAGGTTATTGCAAAAAATAGAAGCTCATGGTGTCGGGGGTGACGTATTGGTATGGATAGAAGATTGGCTGGCTAACAGGAAGCAGAGAGTTGGCATAAATGGGTCTTTTTCAGTTTGGCAAGATGTAACGAGTGGTGTGCCCCAGGGATCAGTGCTGGGACCTCAACTGTTAACAATTTATATAAATGATTTGGACGAAGGGATGGATGGGATGGGTGCCAAATGTGCTGATGACACAAAGATAGGTAGGAAATTAATTTCTGAAGAGGACTAAGAAGGCTACAATCAGATATAGATGGGTTAAATGAGTAGGCAAAGATCTGGCAAATGGAGTATTATGTGGGAAAATGTGAAATTGTCCATTTTGACAGGAAGAATAAAAGAGAAGCATATTATCTAAATGGTGGTTCTATGTTTCCAAAGGTTATTGAGTTGAATGATCAGCCATGATCATAATGAATGGTGGGACAAGCTCGAAGGGCTGAATGGCCTACTCATACTCCTATTTTCTATGTTTCTATGCTTCTATGCGAGAGATTGCAGAGCTCTGAGGTGCAGAGGGATCTGGGTGTCCTAGTGCATGAGTCACAAAAGGTTAGTATGCAGGTACAGCAGATAATTAGGAAAGCTAATAGAATGTTATCATTTATTGTGAGGGGAATTGAATACAAAAGTAGGGAGGTTATGCTCCAGTTGTACAGGGCACTGGTGAGATGACATCTGGAATACAGTGTACAGTATTGATCACCTTATTTCAGGAAGGATGTAAATGCATTGGAAGCAGTTCTGGGAAGGTTTACCAGACTAATACCTGGAATGAGTGGGTTGTCTTATGAGAAAAGGTTGGACAGACTAGGTTTGTATCCACTGGAGTTTAGAAGAGTAAGAGGCGACTTAACTGAAACATATAAGATCCTGAGGGGTCTTGTCAGGGTGGATGTGGAGAGGGTGTTTCCTCTTGTGGGAGAATCTAGAACTAGGGGTCACTGTTTAAAAATAAGGGGTCGCCCATTTGAAACAGAGATGAGGAGAAATGTTTTCTCTCAGAGGGTGGTGAGCCTTTGGAACTCTCTTCCTGGAAAGGTGGTGGAAGCAGAGTCTTTGAATATTTTTAAGGCAGAGGTGGATAGATTCTTGGTAAGCAAGGGGGTGATAGGTTATTGGGGGTAGGTGGGATGCAGATTCCAGGTTACTATCAGATCAGCCATGATCTTATTAAATGGCAGAGCAGGCTCGAGGGGCTGAATGGCCTAATCCTGCTCCTTGTTCGTATTATGTTTGTATAGCATTTTGGTAGCACATTTCCAAAACCTCAGGACATCCCAAAGTGCTTTACGGCCAGTGGAGTACTTTGGAAGTGTAGTCACCGTACGCTGCACTGATTTGCACCCACCTGAAAGGGCAGATGATGATTCAGTCTCTCATCTGAAAGAGCCAGCACCAACAATGCAGCATTCCCTCAGTGTTGCCACTCCAGCACTGCAACGTTCCCTTAGTGCTGAAGTGGGGCTGTCGGCCTGGATTATGGATTTAAATCTCTAGAGTAGGACTTGAGCCCACCACCTTTTGACTCCTTCTAAGCTATGGCCAACACCTTCAAATTTACTCAAGTCACTGTTGCTCAGAAGCTCCTCCTCATTCCAGACGTGACTGATTTCAGATTATTCGAAACTCAGATCACTTCCTAACTCGAGCTCCGATTTATGTGGGATCCATCCCAGGATTTTGCTCTTATCCCATGCTTTTAATTTTTGAACCCGAGGAATTCCCAACCCCTCCCCAGAGCCCAGCTCCACTCCTGCACTGAGCGGGTACAGTGTTAGGTGTTGGTCACTTGTACAGATGGAACTGTATGGGCAAAGATGATTAAAGGGCTAATCTAGGCTTGTAACATTTTAACTAACATGCTATCTTCAGAGAGAAACCTCTGCCACTAATGAAAAGCCTGAATGTAAAGATTTCTGCTTTGAGAAGCAGCCCTGGAACAGACTGGAGGTTTCACGGAATCAAAAATTGAGCAGGGACAGCAAAGTGTATAATTTTAGTAACTGTTCCCTTTATCTAACAGCTGTGTCTTTTCACTGCTTCGATCCACTACCTAAGCAGAAACACAGCAGCTTGTCTTTTATATTCACCCACAATTTGTACAACAAGGCGCCAACATAATTCAATGTTTTTGCAAAATTAATACAAACCCAGTGTCCTGTAAAACAGACCCATAATAAACCATACTAAAACCTGTAAGAGAGAGAGTTCTCAAAGCCTGGAGAGAAAAACACAATATGTTTAGGCTGTTGGACAAATCCGTTACAGGTGTTAAATTCACAGATCTGTTTCTGTCTCGAACTCACTGTTTTGGTGTAATTAGCAAAAAAGGAGTGACTGTGAGTGCAGCAATATCCAACATTAGCACATGGATCCTGCAGCGTCCATTTTACGTGTGTTAACCAGGGTATGTGGCAGACATCGTGACTGCATGCGCTCCACACTGACCACCATATTGGTTAGGGCACCTTGCAGTTGTCCAAGGACACTGGCCTGAATCAGGCCTCCAGCTCATTACAGATACAAATCGGGGGCCCAACAACTTGAAAAAGTGACATCCAGAAAAGACACTGTCAGTATTTTGGCCATTTGATTGGGGCTGAAAAGCTGCAGGGATCCCTGCTAGAGGCCAAAGTGGAGGGCAGCAGAAAGAGGGGTGGACACAGGCTTAGTTGGTTGATGAATGTCATAGAGTGACATAGGCATAGTTGGATGATGGACGTCACAGTTTGACACAGGCGTAGTTGGATGATGGACGTCACAGAGTGGTTGCGGATGAGTTACAGTGGATGTGTGAGGATGGCACAAGACAGACATGGTACCATGACAGCAGATCCCTGGCAGGAGTAGCTGCAAGCAGCAGCAACAGCAGGTGGAATAGAAGACTCATGGAAGTTAAACAGCAGCACAGACCAACTGGGCTGAATGGCCTGTTTCTCTGCTCTATAGTCTATGTAATGCCTCTTTAAGCCTCTTTACCGCATTGGGCCGTGACTAATTGCATTGCACAGGCTGCAATCATAAGTCTCTTGCATACACCAGAAAACATGCCAATCCCTGCTGACGGTGTTGCTAGTTCTGGTTGGTGTGTTCCTGGAGGACTTCATCACATAATCCCCAGCCTCCAACTGCCTCACCTGGTATAAAACTTTTAAAAAAAAGCTTTTCTCCAATACTTTTTCAACAGTAAATGTAAATGAAGATGGCACACATTTTTTTTTAAAAGTCCCTATGATTTTTCTCCTCTGTTTTTGCTCCCAGCAGTATTCTGGGGATGAACGCTTTAATTCCTGGAGTATCCAGGGCAAACCAAACAGTTGGAAACCTCTTCTGATTGCCCGCAGTCACCCCAAATTTGGATGCAATGCAGTTTCCAAGCTACAACCACTGCGATGACCTCCAGCTTTCCCCCTCCCCACACTCTGAGGTACCATGCTGACCTGCTCTCAGGCACCAAATGGTACTCACTCATTTTGGAATTTTAATGCTGCCTTGGTTAAGGGGAGAGTTAATATTCTAGGTTGTAAGGGGTTAGTAGTAAATAAGGAGAATCTCTGTGAGTGTCAGGGGCAGAGGACATGGGTTTCAGGGAATTAACAAAAGAACCAGATGGAAGACAAGAACATTTTTTAAGCAATGAGTTGTTGTGATCTGGAATGTGCTGCCTGAGAGGGCAGTGGAAGCAGATTCAATAATAACTTTCAAAAGGGAACTGGATTAACACATGCAAAGGGAAAATTTACAGGGCTATGGGGAAAGAGCAAGGGGATTGGGGCGAGTTGGGTAGATCTTCTGAAGAGTTGGCATAGGCATGTTTGGCTATTGATGTGTATTATCATCAGCAGGCCAGAGTTCAATAGTGAAGGTGTGAGGAAGAATATTCTGGAATTTCTCTTAATTACAGTTCATGATAGTGTACATGGACTGTGAAAGGAAATAAAATGGAAGAGTAAAGTCCACGACAAGGCAGAGTATAGATTGGTTCCTCATTTTTACTGATGTCCCCAGGAATCCGAACCCTTCACCTAGATCAAATTTTTCAATATCCCTCCAGAACACACACCATTCTGATTTGGAAATACATCCTAGTTCCTTCATCATCCCTGGGTCAAAATGCTGGAACTTCCTGTCTAACAGCACTGTGGGTGTACCTACACCACTCGGACTGCAGCGGCTCAAGGTGGTGGTTCTTGAGGGCAATTAGGGATGGACAATAAATGCTGACCTAGCCAGCGATGCCCTCATCCCACAGAGGAATAAAAGGATCCCTTTGTCATTAAAAAATGTTAATTAGATTATACCAAAGCCTTCAACAAAAAACAAGCATCCAGTTTCTTTATCCTTCCTCTTGTCTTGATGCCCTGAATTCCTGATTCCTGGAATTGTCTTTCTTGTTCCATACGTACAACAGGAACTGAAATCACCCCCCCCAATGTGCCATCCTCACCCCCACTCTTACCCCCACCCCCCTCCAATCTGATCCATCACTGAACTAGAGTCTACCCCAACAGTTTGACAGGTTAAGGCTCATGATCCCAGACACGATGGCCCTCCCCAGCCCCTTGGGGAAATATGTTCAGTGAAACACCTTAAATTAGTAAATAATAACGGGTAACATTGCAAATACTTAAAAATAATAATTTTATTTGTGATTTAATGCAGTTGGAACATTGCATTACACTGTCTTTCAGCAGTGTTGTGTCAAATTACAACCAAATAGTTTTATCTCCCAACTTCCTAGAAATAACGTAACAGAGCAGTATTAATTTGCAATAAATGCTATAGGATCGTCTAGAACGGCGAGATGCAGGTTGAGAAATGTAGAGTGTTGCATTCACCTGTGAATTCTCATTGAAAGGGACAGATAGGCAGCGCTGGGCACAAAAATCCTAAATAAACCGTTAAACTTCAGCTCCTCCAAAACTCTACTGCCCAACGTCCCAACCTGCATCAAGTCCACTTCACCCATGACCATGAGACCACAAGACATAGGAGCAGAAATTAGGCCATTCGGCCCATCGAGTCTGCTCCGCCTTTCAATCATGGCTGATAAGTTTCTCAACCCCATTCTCCCACTTTCTCCCTGTAACCTTTGATCCCCTTACCAATCAAGAACCTTTGTGATTAACCTTTGACCTCTGTTCCCGCTGGACCAACATTTGTTCCTGGTCTGGCGACGCCTCAATTTTAAAGCTGTCACTCTTGTTTTCAAATACCTCTACAGCCTCACCCCTCGCTACCTCTGTAATCTCCTCCAGCCCAGCAACCCTCTGCCACCTCTGAGCTCCTCCAATTCTGGGTCAGAATTTTACACTCCTTGCGATGGGGCACACCCAACCCGAACAGACATGAAATGGTGCGAGATCACGTCAGGCGAGCATCCCGATGTCATTGCGCACTCGCAAGATATTTCACATGGTGGGCAGGCGGATGCAGCAATCAGGAGCGCGCCCGCCGACAGTTAAGTGGGCAATTAAGCCCATTGGCGATGCAATGAAGAGCGATTTTACGCGGCCCGTCCACGTTCACCATTGGCGGACAGGCCGTTCTCCCAGGGCGGCTTTCACATTGTTGCTCAAACCCCGATCCAGGGCCGGGTGAAATCTACCTGGGAAATAAAATAAGAGACATCTGGGCACTGTTTGTTTTTTATGGGGTTTGCTTCCAGGCGCTTGACGGTGCTGCTTGGACATTTCTTGCAGCATCTTTGTCGGGTCCTTCATTCTGTGGAGATCTGCGGCTCCCTGGGGCAAGTCGTCTGTTCCCTGGGGAACTCAGTGGAAGCCTCACCAGCGCCTGCGGTGACATCAGCGCCCGCCCCCTTCCCGAAGCCCCCCGACCCCCACCCCGGCAGCTGGCGGTTAATTGGCCAGCCAGCGTGATTTCGCTGTCAGGGGTCGATCACGGCCAGAGGCCCATTTCCTGTCCGGTTCTGAGCTCGCCAATCGCACGCACCCAGCGAACATAAAATTCAGGCCGTGGTCACTTCAGCATCCCCAATTTCCCTCACTCCACCACTGGTGGCCATGTTGCCCTGGAGCTCTGGAATTCTCTCCCTAAACCTCTCCGCCTCTCTATCCCGCTCTCCTCCTTTAAGATGCTCCATAAAACCAACCTCCTTGACCAAGCTTTTCTCCTCTTGATGCACTCAGTGTCAGATTTTTGTTTGACAGTCACTCCTGTGATGTGCCTTGGGATGTTTTACTACTTTAAAGGTGTTATATAAGTGCAAATTGTTGTTGATGACAATGGTCAGGCAGCAGAAACAATTTGACATGTCTTTAGACAGCTCCATCAGTTCCTGACTGTGGGATTCATTGCTAATTAGTGAGGAGGCTGACTGTTTACTCTGAGCTCTGCAGTTAGTTGGTTGAAAAGGTGACGCATTAAGGTGGTCCCTGGGATACAACATTACCACACAGGGGATGGGATAGAGTATCCTCGGTCCTCTAGCCCCACTCCTTTGGAACACAGTTGCTGTCGGTATGACTCTCATCCGAGGCCGAGGATCGTCACTGGATCTCAGGCCAGAGGTGAGTGATGGTGGGAGGGGGAGCTGCGGGAGGGGGAGCTGCGGGAGGGGGAGATGAGGGAGGGGGAGATGAGGGAGGGGGAGTTGCGGGAGGGGGAGATGTGGGACGGGGAGTCAACAGCAAGGACAGGGGAGTTGCTCTGAACACACACCTGCTTCCCTCCTCTCCCCTCCCCCCTCCCCCTGTTGCCAGGCCCCTCAGTCTGGCCTTGAGTGCCTTTGATCCAAGGAGCCCCCACATGGATTTTGCTTGTCGTGTTCCAGGTGAGGCCCTTAAGTGAGCATTTATTGCTACCTAAGAGCCTTCTTGAATACAGTTGAGTGGCTTTTAGACCATTTCAAGGGGCAGCTAAGAGTCAACCACATTGCTGTGAGTCTGGAGTCACACGGGGTAGAAAGGTCACCCACGGGCCTTCCCATCCCAGACTTAATCAGGGAGCAGCCGGAAGACAGCAAGGTCCCTGCACCCCCCCCCACCAAACTCTCCACGGAAGAGGGCATTACATTCTGCTGCCTGTGACTGTCCACTGAACCAGGGCAGGGTGTGTGTGTGCTGTGTCTGTGAGTGTAGGTAGGGCTCTGGCGGGTGGGGGAGTCGGTTGGGGGTGTTGTGTGCACTAGGTGCAGAATAGGACCTGCTCCTGTGATTCCCCTTACCGCTGAAGATCTCTAACCACTCAAAATAAATAGCCGGGGGGAGGTGTTGGCACCTGCAGGACTTTACCCCAGTGTAAAAGGACGAAATGGAGACAGCGAAGCTTGCCAACTCCTGCTGAGGCAAGAACGGGAATGTGGACTCCTTCAACATATTAACAGCCCCGAAGGCAGGAGAGCAGGATTGACCAGAGTGGGGAGGAAAATGAACTGGAGAAAAAAGCTACAAAAATCAAAGAGAAATGGAACTGTGGAAACACAAATCACTTCGACATTTTGAGGCGGATTTGAAGGGAACACTGCACTCATGTTGACCCATAATTAACAGCATCAAATGCCTTCAAAATGCAGCTTAGAATATTACAGCAGCAAACTGTGTGTGACAGACACAACAAAAAAACTAAAACACAGAACCCACACGTTTCTGTCTGGATAAAGTTTTCAGCTGTAAGCTTCAAAGAAATCAGCTATGATGCCTTCTGCTGTCCAATAGCTGACTGATGTGCACTTTCACCAGCGTTAGGTTGGGGAGACAGGGAGAGGGTAGAGTCCAGCCATTCATTTCAAGAGCAGGGAGGAGGGACTGAAGCTAACGCACCACAAACAGCAGTCACAGCAGCTGCCAAATAGAAAACAGGAGCAAAAACAGACACAGAAACAGAGGACAGGAGAATTCACAGACAGGCTGCAGCAGCCCCGGTTACGAGCAGGAGCCGTAGTACTGCGACCTCTCCCGAATGTACTCCAGCAGATCTGTCACATTCCTCTCCAGTCCCTGCAGCGTGTCTAACTTTTCTGTCATCGTGCGCTTATTCTTGTTAAACTTCTTTTCCAGAGCTGTTAAAGGAAGGAGAGATATTGAAATTACTATTTCACAGGTTTTAAGGAGAAGAATGGTGCTGCATTTCTATAGCGTCTTGCACTACCTCAGGACATCCCAAGGTGCTTCACAGCCAATGAAGGAATGTTTGTATTTGTGCACAGCAAGATCCCACAAGCAGCAATGTGATAATGGCCAGATAATCTGTTTTAGCGATGTCGATTATGGGATAAATATTGGTCCAAGCTAAACTCCCCTGCTCTTCTTCAATTAGTGCTGTGTGATCTTTACATCCTCCTGAGCCAGCAGTCAGGCCTCGGTTTAATGACTCATGGGCATGAATTGCTCCCAGTGACACTAAATAAGACCTGGCAGAACAAGTGCACCTTCTTGGGCACCACTAATGTGAGAAAGAAACCTATGGTCCAATTCAAACGAAAAGATGCCAAAATAACCAGCAAAACCAGAAAGAACCTTCCCAGCTAAATGATAATGCTGTTGCAAATGTCCATTGCTCGTTGAAGGTTCAGAGGGTGCAGGTAGACACTATCCCTCTCGCGGAACTTCACACGCCACGATTGGATATGTGGCCGACTCAAACTAACGCAAAATGGCATGAGAAATCTTTGTGCGGGCACCCCGACATCATTGTGAGGTCATTGCCATATCACGCTTGGCAGGCACGTGCCGGAGTTGGACGTGTGCCTGCCGACAATTAGAGTTCCAATTAAGCCAATTAAAGCCCCAATCAGCTGGGACTTTTTGGGCCAATCGGCCAGGCAGCCTTCATGTCTTTAAATCTTGATCCAGGGTGGGATAAAAGGCCTGGAAGATGTTTGAGGGTTTTTTTTTAGCAGTATTGCTGTCAGTTGTCTGTAGTTGCCTTAGAGATAGTGCGTGGCAATTTTTGTGCGTAAATGTCCTCTGAATAAAGCTGCAGCTCCCTGAGGCAGCTCCACAGCAGTTGTCAGCCTTCAGAGAACTCGTTGTAAACCACCCGCCCGTCCGCACTCTCACTCGTCTCGGTGCCTGCCCTCTCCCCTCTCCCCGCATCCCCCCCCCCCCACCCCCCACTCCCCCCCACCACCCCAGCAGCATCCCTCAGCGCGCGTTTCACACTGGCTGGAAGTTACTTGGCTGGCCAGGCAGTGTGAAATCACAGCCGGGAGCGGACTCCACACCTGCCGATTGCGCACACGCGACAGGCACAAAGTTCAGGCCCCAGTCATGAAAAGAACTGAGAAAGATTTTTTTTTTTTTTGGGGGGACGTGTGCGTCACTGGCAAAGCTCTAGCACTTACTGCCCTTGAGAAGGCGGTGGTCAGCTCCCTTCTTGAAAGCAACGGGGTGGCTTTTAGGCCATCTCAGAGGGGCAGTTAAGAGTCAAACACATTGCTGTGGGTCTGGAGTCACATGTGGGCCAGACCGGGGAGGTAAGGAGGGCAGATTTCCTTCCCTAAAGGTCATTAGTGAACTAGATGGGTTTTTTAATGACAATCGACAATAGTTTCATGGCGATCATTATTGTGACCAGCTTTTCATTCCATATTTTATTCATTGAATTTAAATTGCCCAGCTGTCAATGGTGGGATTTGTACTCATATCCCCAGAGCATTAGTCCAGACTAGTCCAGTGACATAACCACTAACTATGCTGCTATACCATAGGATCCTTGCTCTAGGCACCTGCGCAGAACAAGCAGTTAGTGTAAGTGGTGACAGCAGGAAAAGAGTGACCCAGTCACTCACCTCGGGACAGTAAAAGGCACTATATAAACATAAGTTGCTGTTACTGTTAAGCTCACTCCGTACCGTTCAGCCTCGCCAGGCTGTTTGTTGCCTTGTTTCTCAGTTTCTCTGCATCCTCTTTGATTTTTTTCACTCTTTCATTGCCATTCTCAGTGCCATTACCCAACGAGCCAATTTTGTCTTTCAGCTCCTTGTAAAGCCTCTCCACGTTCTTCATGTCGTTCTGCACACAAGAAAAGGGCGTAAGAAGAGACTATCGTTGCAAACCTCAATTCGGGAGACCCACCGAGTCCCATCGCGGTGAGTGCTGTCTGAGCTGCTGGCGGGGGTGAGGTGGGTGTCAGCAGCACACCTGCCGTGGGGCTGTCGTTTGTCCCACCACCCCTCAGGGGTTTTGAAAACATGACCTGAGCCTCCCATTCCTCATCACTGTCATAGAGCCCTTGTTGGAAATGGCTGTGCATATACTTGGGCAGGATTGGGCTCAGCTGTGAGGCTTCCCATAGACGAATATCCCACTGACAGGCAGCAGTCACTGGGGTCAGGGGCAAGGGCTCAGAAAAACGGATGGGTGAGCTGCCCTCTCTCAGAGAGTCAATTTGTTTTCAGGAGAGAAGCGACAGCCGGCAGGATAGTGAAAACAATACATGTAACCTGGGGAAATTAGATGGGGAAGAGAGGGAGAGCTGAGAACGGCTGTGGGCCTAGATTTCAAGATGGAGGCACCTGCAGGATGAGCTGCTGTACAACTGCTCACTCTTAAGGGTCTGGAGGCCGCCCTTGAATCATTTTCTGCTCATCACAGCTTTTCTGACACAGTGACTTGAGGGCATCTCCATGTCCAGCATCGCCATGGTGACAATGCGGAGACATGTGACATGTTGACACGGTGTATTGCCCACCTCATACATGCTTGGGCAGGGCATGTGTACCTCATGTCCATTGGCATCAAAGAGGGAGGGGAAGGGTTGGCTACGTGGCACTAGCCAATGGCCCTGCCCTCACGCTGCTCAGGATTGGATGAAGGTTTACATAGGATTATTTAGGACCACGCAGGATGTGGGGCACCATTCAGCCCGACCAGTCCATGCTAGTCTTTATGCACCACTTCAACCTCCTCCCATCCTTCCACAGCTAAGTTTACCATGGTAACCCTCTATTCCCTTCTCCCTCACCTGCCTGACTAGTTTCCCCTTAAAAGTGTCAATCCTAGTCACTCCCTGTGGGAGTGAGTCCCACATTCTCACCACACTGGGGATAAAGAAGTTTCTCCTGAATTCCTGATTGGATTTCTTGGTGACCATCTCATGTCGATATCCTCTATTTAAGCACAAACCCCCTTCTGCAGGTGGTACACCTTGATGATGAGGCAAGGACTCACGTTCTGCAGTTGTTCTGTCCTGTTTTGGATGGCATTAACTTCGCTCTCCAAATCCTGCGCCTTCTTCCTGTTGGCAATGGTTTTATTTTCCAAGATCTGAACTCCAGTAGACAGGATTTTGAATCGGTCCATCAGTTCCTTCAGTCGACTCTTAATGACGTCCAGCAGCTCGTTGGCCTAAAAATATACACACGCATGCATACACGGGCAGAATGAACTGTGTTATTGCAAACAATTCTCCTTGTGATCATACCACACACTCAATCAAAAACAACAACTTGTACTTATATGGAGCCTTTATCATAGTAAAATGCCTCAAGGCACTTCACCAAGGCAACTCTGAAACAAGGTTTGACTTGGAGCCACATAGAGAGTTATGAGGTCCAAGTGACCAAAAGCTTAGTCACAGAGGTAGGTTTTACACAGTGTCTTAAAGGAGGAAAGTGAGGTGGAGGGGTCAAGAGGTTTAGGGGACAGGGAGCTGAAGGCATGGCTGCCAATGGTGGAGCGATTAAAATTGGGAATGCTAAAGAGGCGAGAATCAGAGGGGGACAGAGACTTCTGGAGGGTTGGGGTCTGGAGGGGATTACAGAGGTAAGGAGGGGTTTGAAACCAAGGATGAGGATTTTTCAAAATCGTGTTGCTGGACAGGGAGTCAGTGTGGGTCAGTGAGCACAGGGGTGACCGGTAGAAAGGACCTGGTGCAAATTAGGAAACAGGCAGGTAGCAGAGTTTCAGATGACTGAGCTGGGAAAATGACAAGGTGAGAAAATGATCCAAGCGAGTCTGGAGGTAACAATGGCAGTAATGAAGGTGATATCACGGAGGTGGAAGTAGGCGGTCTTGGTGATTGAGAGCAGATGGTGGCTCAGCTCAGGGTCAAATAGGTTGTTAACATTTTAACCTATCTAACTGAACCTCAGATGGAGAAGAATTTAGTCAGTGATTAGGAATCGAGTTTGTGGTGGGGACCAAAGTCCGTGGGTGGAATTGCCCCAGATTTGTACAAAGTGCTGTAGCAGACATGAAAAAAGACATTTTATCCGCCCTCCGCAATGTCAGGTTTTCAATGCTGGATTGTCCCCTTCCCGCCTCATTAATTATGCAGTCACAGGAAACATGCGGATCACTGGCGGGTGGCGTCTGATTGGTCCACCACACCGTTACCTCTCCACTTCCTCACACCAGGAGTCTGATTTAAAATGCAGCCACGTGCACCCTTCTCAATGCCTGCAGCCCAGGACTGCTCCGGTGAAGACATAGCCCCAAAAGCCAGGAAGATTGCAGCCCCCTGATTCAGTGACGCACCCTGGGGATGCCTCTGGACACGGTGGAGGCCCATCGCCATGTCCCCCACCCCCACTCTGGCTGTAGGACGCCCATCAGTCTCACCCCTCCGGCTTGGGAGGCAATGGCAGTGTTGGTCGGTGCCAATGCTGCACAGAAGAGGTTGGCCATCCAGTGCAGAAAGAGGATGAATGATCTCATCCATACCCCCAGGGTAAGGCACCCATCTCCTCAGTCTAAACTCACACACTCACACACCCATCACACACTCACTGGCATCTCACTCACTGCCTGCTCAAGGGACATCACCACTCACTCTCTCACACACACCCTCACATCTCCATCTGGCCTCATCTCCTCTGGAGGCTGCCTCCTCAGCCCGTCCATGGCTCCACCCAGCACACATGCACACATCCTTCTCATTTGGCGGGGCATGCGCCTCACTCACACTCCCTCCATCTGTCTTTATGCAGGACACGATTGCACACAATCACCGGGAAAGGTCCCAGACAAGGGGTGAAGTGCTGGACATCAAGGTGCTCACTCCGCTTGAGAGTCGCACATTGGAGCTGACCGGGGAGGATGTGGACCACTCCAGCAGCTACAGTGAGGTCAGTGGCGAACACTGATCCCTCTCTCAACGCTACTCTGAGTCCACTGTCCTGTGTTCAACGTGGCTATCAAGCACTAATAATCTCCACTTTCTCTCCTGGGTATATCTGTCATGTTGCCCTCAGACAACCTTGACCCCGAACCCAGCATCGAGAACACCAGGGATGAGGACCCTGGGAGCAGCACCATTAAATTCCCATCACAGCACTCAACCTCCACCCTCACCCTCCACCCTCACCCTCCACCCTCACCCTCCACCCTCCACCCTCACCCTCCACCCTCACCCTCCACCCTCCACCCTCACCCTCCACCAGCGCAGAGACACACACCTCGGTGGGACCTAAATGTAGAGCAACCTCGGGATCAATGCAGCACACAGTCTGTTCCACAGCAGGTGGGGGCAGGGACATCCTTAGTCACCAGCACTCGGAGGACTGCTGGAGGCAAGTCCGAGTCAGATGATGAGCCTCTGGACTCAATCCTCAGCCCAGTTGCTGGAACTGCAGCGACAATCACGGGAACATCAGGAAGGGATGTCTGCTGCACTCCTCAGATTGTAAGGCGCGATGGAGGAGTACGTCCGTCTTCAGGATGAGGTGATAGCGCCAGCATCGCAACGCACCGAGGTCAACACTGGCAGGATGGCAGCCGCCATGGAGACCTTGGTACAGGATGTTGTTCCTGCACTGCTGCGCGGGCTGAACCCCGTCGCTGGTGCCATGGTTGGTCTCCAACACTTTGTACATGAGAGGGGTGCTGGGCAACTCGATCTCAGTCCAGCTACCTCTTCTCCTCAAGGCGTCAGCCTGGGGTCCTCGGACACCCACAGGGAGGAGGATCAGCAGGTGTACCCTCCGGGACCATCCACCCAGGTGTCTCTGGGAGTGACCGGCCCATCCAAACCCCCTCTTCCTGTGACCCCAGCAGCTCCAGCCCCACAGGCCGAGGAGGGTGTCACTGCCGCACAGCAGGACCCCGAAACCAGGCCGGAGCCCTCCAGGTCTCGGACCTCCAGAGGACGCCCGCCAAGGTCATCACAGACAGGGGGTCACAGTCAGCAGGCTGCCCCCACCTCCACTGTGGATGTCCGGGGAACACCAAGACGTAGCCTGGGCACAGTCTGAGCATGGGTGTTAATTACTTGTCCATAATGTTCACTATTGTAAATAAACTCCCAAGAATGTCTCCCTGCCTGTGGCTCCTTGTTCTGACGAGCAGTGTTCCTGTCACTCAGATGTGAAACCTTTCTGCACAAGATAAAGGCAGGTGTCTCAGTCCAGGGCCTCTTCCCTGTGTCTGTGCAGCCTTCAGACCAAAGTGATGGTCCAGCCTCACACTCCCTGGACACATTACTGATGTTCTGCACCTCGGTGGTGCTGGTCATTGCTGCCAGAATGTAGTGGGCAGGAGTCACAGAGTTCCCTCATTCTCTCTGTGCGCTCTCAGCGCCTTTAAGGTGGGGCTGGCCCCCATCTCTTCAGCATCTGTGACCAGTCATGCTGTGCTCCTGAAGGGCTCAGGTGCTGAAGGCTGGCAAAAGCTCAGGGGCATTTAAAGTTTCACAGCTGCGTCTCCACGATATGATCCTGATCACAGAGCGCAAGTGAGCTGCCCTCAGCCAGACAGAGGCCAACATTCACAGAGGCTGTGAAGATCTATGGAGTGTCCTCACTGCACATTGTCATCATCATCCTCCTGGAATCTAGCGACTATTAGCATCTCCATCACATGAGCCTGAACACTGAGGGGATGTGTGCTGCCATCAGCCACACAGGAGTCAAACATTCACAGATGCAAGGTGAGGATGTCAGGACTGTCCTCACTGAATCTCGTCATCATCTTCCCTGAAACTTGTGGCTATGAGGGCCTCCCGAGTGCATCGGCCTCGTTTGGCCAATGCGATGGCCTCATGGCCAGCATCCTCGTCTTCGAGGACATCTTCACCCTCATCCCCTTTGACATTCTCCTTATTGGAGGATACATGTAGCTCTTCCTCCTCCTCAGCCAGGTCCTCCCCCTTTGCAGCGTCAGGTTGTGGAGCGTGTAGCAAGCCACGATAATGTGCGACACCCTCTGTGGACTGGATTGCAGGCTCCACTGGACCTGTCGAGGCACCGGAACCTCACTTGCAAAATGCCAATCGTTTGCTCCACCAAAGTCCGGGTCGCGGCATGAGCCTTGTTAAACCGTCGCTCTGGTGCAGTCTGAGGCTGCTACATGGGTGTCATTAAGCACGGCCTCTGCAGGTAGCCTTCTCTGTGGACCCTGGAAGATGTCAGGGATCTGAGACCTGCTAAGGGTGAAGGAGTCATGGACACTCCCTGGGAATCCTGTGCAAACCTGCAGGATATGTGTGTGGTGGTCGCACATCAGCTGAACATTCAGCAAGTGGATGCCCTCGTGGTTGATGTAGTTAACCGCTTGTTGTCACAGAGATGTAAACATTACGTGAGGGCAGTCAATGGCACCCTGCACCTGTGGGAAACCTGAGATCTGCGCAAATCCCAGTGCTTTTGCTTCCTGGCTTTCCTGATCCCGGGCGAAATGCACAAAGTTCTGTGCCTTTGCAAAGACGGCAGCCACAGCCTTTAGGATACTATTGAGGGTGGAGGCTTGTGAGATCCCACATCGGTCACCTGTGGAGCCCTGGAAGGAGCCACTGGAGTAAAAATTGAGCACTGCAGTCACTTTCACGGCCACTGGCAGTTAAGGAAAGCATCAAACTTAAGGAAAAAGAGGAGGTAACAAATAGGTTAGACAAAGGAGAGCCAATGGATGTTATCTACTTGGACTTTCAGAAGGCCTTTGACAAGGTGCCGCACAGGAGGCTGCTCAGTGAGATAAGAGCCCATGTGTTAGAGGCAAGGTGCTAGCATGGATAGAAGATTGGCTGTCTGCCAGGAGGCAGAGAGTGGGGATAAGGGGGTCCTTCTCAGGATGGCAGCCAGTGACTAATGGAGTTCCGCAGGGGTCAGTGTTGGGACCACAACTTTTCACTTTATACATTAATGATCTAGATGATGGAACTGAGGGCATCCTGGCTAAGTTTGCAGATGATACAAAGATAGGTGGAGGGACAGGTAGTATTGAGGAGGCGGGGTGATTGCAGAAGGATTTGGACAGGTTAGGAGAATGGGCAAAGAAGTGGCAGATGGAATACAACGTGGGGAAGTATGAGGTCATGCACTTTGGTAGGAAGAATAGAGGCATAGACTATTTTCTAAATGGGGAGAGAATTCAGAAATCTGGAGTGCAAAGGGACCTGGGAGTCCTAGTCTAGGATTCTCTTAAGGTTAACTTGCAGGTTGAGTCGGTAGTTAGGAAGGCAAATGCAATGTTGGCATTTATTTTGAGAGGACTTGAATATAAAAGCAGGGATCTGCTGCTGAGGCTTTATAAGGCTCTGGTCAGACCACATTTAGAATATTGTGAGCAATTTTGGGCCCCTTATCTCAGGAAGGATGTTCTGGCCCTGGAGAGGGTCCAGAGGAGGTTCACGAGAACAATCCCAGGAATGAAAGGCTTAACATATGAGGAACGTTTGAGGATTCTGGGTCTATACTCGATAGAGTTTAGAAGGATGAGGGGGGATTTGATTGAAACTTATAGAATACTGAAAGGTCTGGATAGAGTGGATATGGGGCAGATGTTTCCATTAGTAGGAGAGACTAGGACCCGAGGGCACAGCCTCAGAGTATGGGAAGACATTTTAGAACAGAGATGAGGAGAAACTTCTTTAGCCAGAGAGTGGTGAATCTATGGAATTCATTGCCACAGAAGGCTGTGGAGGCCAGGTCATTGAGTGTATTTAAGACTGAGATAGATAGGTTCTTGAATGATAAGGGGATCAAAGGTTATGGGGAGAAGGCGGGAGAATGGGGTTGAGAAACTTATCAGCCATGATTGAATGGCGGAGCAGACTTGATGGGCCGAATGGCCTAATTTCTGCTCCTATGTCTTATGCAAGAAGCATATAACTGAGCAAAGGTGAAAGGCAGGACAGATGATTGGTCAGAATATAAAGAACGGCAGAGAATGACTATTAGGTTAAGGCAAAATACTGCGGATGCTGGAAATCTGAAACAAATACAAAAACAAAAAATGCTGGAAAAACTCAGCAGGTCTGACAGCACCTGTGGAGAGAAAGACAGAGTTAATGTTTTGAGTCTGTATGACTCTTCTTCAGACTAAAAGATTAATCAGGAGTAAGAAGTTAGAGTATGAGAGGAAACTAACTAGAAATGTAAAAATGGATAGCAAGTATTTCTACAGGTATTTAAAAAGGAAATGAGAAGTAAAGTGAGTGTTGGTCCTCTAGAGAGTGACAGTGGGGAGTTAATAGTAGATAATAAGGAAATGGCAGAAGAAATGAACAAATATTTTGCTTGTGTCTTCATTATAGAGGATACAAAAGACATTCCAGTAATAGCTGTAAATCAGAAATCGAAGTGAGAGAGGAACTTGGTGAAATTGAAATCACCAGGGAAATGGTCCTGAGCAAACTGATGGAGCTGTGGGCTGGCAAGTCTCCAGGTCCCAATGGACTACAGCCTAGGGTCTTAAAAGAGGTGGCTAATGAGGTAGTCAATGCGCTGGTGCCAATTTTCCAAAAATGCCTTAATTCTGGAAAGGTTCCATCAGACTGGAAAGTAACAAATACAACACTTCTATTCAAGAAGGGAGGGAGGCAGAGAACAGGAAGTTATGGGCCAGTTAACTTGACATCTGTTGTGGGGAAGGAGTTAGAATCGATCATTAAGGAGGTTATAGCTGGGCACTGATAGAAACTCAAGGTAAGATGCCGCATCAAAGGTAATTGCAGAAAATAAAAGTGCATGGTGTAGGGGGTAACATATTGGCATGGATAGAAGATTGGCTGGATAACAGGAAACAGAGAATATACATAAATGAGTCTTTTTCTGATTTGCAGGATGTGACAAGTGGAGTCCCACAGGGGTCTGTACTGGGGCCTCAACTTTTTGCAATTGATATCAATGACTTAGATGAGGAGAGTGAAGGCATGGTAGCTAAATTTGTAGATTACACAAAGATAGGTAGGAAAGTATGTTGTGAAGAGGACATAAGGAGATTGTAGGCTGACATAGATAGGTTGAGTGAGTGGGCAAAAGTCTGGCAAATGGAGTTTAATGTACGAAAATGAGAAGTTGTTCACTTTTGCAGGAAGAATAAAAGAGCAGATTATTACTTAAATAGAGAATGGCTGCATGATTCTGAGGTGCAGAGGGATCTAGGTGTTCTAGTACATGAGTCACAAAAAGTTAGTATGCAGGTACAGCAAGTAATTAAGAAGGCTAATGGAATACTATCCTTTATTACAAGAGGGATTGAACATAAAACTAAGGATGCAATGCTTCAGTTATACAGGGCATTGGTGAGACCACACCTCAAATACTGTGTGCAGTTTTGGTCTCCTTATTTAAGGAAGGATGTAAATGTGTTGGAGATGGTTCAGAGGAGGTTTACTAGATTGATACCTGGAATGAGTGGATTGTCTTATGAGGAAAGGTTGGACAGACTGGGCTTGTCTCCACTGGAGTTTAGAAGAGTGAGGGGTGATTTGATTGAAGTTTACAAGATCCTGAACGGCCTTGACAAGGTGGATGTGGAAAGGATGTTTCCTCTTGTGGGTGAGTCCAGAACTAGGGGTCACTGTCTTAAAATTAGGGGTCACCCTTTTAGGACAGAGATGAGGGGAATTTTTTTCTCTCAGAGGGTTATGTGACTTTGGAATTCTGTGCCTCAGAAGGTGGTGGAGGCGGGGTCATTGAATATTTTTAAGGCTGAGGTAGATAGATTCTTGTTGGGCAAGCGAATCACAGGTAATCGGGGCTAGATGGGAATGTCAAATTCAAAACACAAACAGATCAGTCATGATCTCATTGAATGGTAGAGCAGGCTTGAGGGGCTGATTGGCCTACTCCTGCTCTTATTTCATATGCCCATGTCCCCGTGGTGCCAAACCCTGCAGTAAGTGGCATATGTGACTGACCAGTTCCCTAGACATGTGCAGTCTTCAGTGACTCTGGCTCTCGGTCATCTGCAGGAATGACAAATGCCGTCAAGTGACCCTGGGTTTAGCGAAGCACCTACGAGTGACGGCTGTCTGCGGATCTTCAGCTGCGTGCACAGCAGGCCCTGCTGCACCTTCATCTTGAGCAAGGTGCTTCTCCCTTTGCCAAGCCAGATGCCTCCATCACTCTCTTCTTCTTCTTCTCTACTCCCTGTCAGCCATGAGGCATACCGCTAAATCACCAGGCTCCATGATCCAGATATTCTCCACCCGCAGGATCAAAGAGGGAGATGAGTGGGTTAGCATATGTGTCCCAAGAAGCTCTCTTGGTTAAGTCTGAAGGTCTCTTCAGGAGTATGCAGGAGAGTGTTGGCCACCACTTGGATGGCCAGTGTTTACTGCACTTCGTAGCTGTCTGAAACCCCACCACCTCCACTTGACCGATTGGCGGCAGCTTCGGCCACTGGACTACATGCTGTGCTCTCAGCTCAGGCACAGGCATTCTCCTAACCCGCACTGTAAGGCTGCACTGTTAGCTTGAACCATGATGGATATTGGTCCAAACCTGAATAAAGACATTGCGAGGGGCTGTGAGCATCTCCACCAGTGACTGCTCCTTGGCCCCTTTCACAAGGGGATTGTACAACCTACCCAGTCGGCCAATTGTTCTGCTGCCCCCTAAAACACACATTAATTTGCAGTCTGCACTCAATGGGTGAAAGGTTCTGGAGCATTTGGTGGCACTTTCATGCTTTTACATTACTTGAGTGGGCAGAAAAGTTTCAGAGGCTCCGACTCCAAGCCTGTCAATGGAGCTGCAGCTGAACAGTCTCAGCTGCAGAAGAATGCTCACTTTTGACAAGGTTTTCCAAGTGTGTGGCCGCTTCCCTCACCCACCACCTCCCCATAACTACCCCCCACCCCGACACGTGCTTGTGTACTTCCTTCAGTCTGTTATGCTTTGCCCCTGCCTCCCCTCAGGCCTGACCCACACTGGAGCCCTTACCTTGGCACTGCACTCAATGCCAGCCGGGAAAAAGTGACTTGCCTGTGACCCCCAGAATGTGTGGCGCCTCCTCCTCGATGTCCTACAGGCGATGCTCGCAAACACTGTGCAAGGTTGTGTGCACTCACCTCCAAGTTCCCCTCAAAGTTCAGCTCACCAGGCGCAAGCCTTTTAAAGGCAGTTGTGAAGGACGGTGTGACGATGTGTCAGCGTGGACGGTAAATTTGACATGGGGGGATGGTTCCGGTGAGCTGGGATTATAATGAGATGCTAAGGTATTGAAATTAGGTTCCTGACGTGAGGCTGTGGGAAATGCGACCAGTCATTGACGGGTGGAGTGGACGATCGCAAACTGGTTTTACAACAAAGTCAAATCGATTTTTGGCTTTCTCAGCCACCATGATGCCTGCTGCCAATGGGGCCGGTTAATTCCACTCAGTGGCTTCCCAAGAATTCAGTGGTTTAGAGCCACAGTTGGCGAACATAGTAAATCTCTGCTTCTTGACCCAGTTCACCATACAAACCTCAAGAGGCCAGAGCCATCTTTACCTGAATTTCACATTGACCGGGGAAATGTAGAGAATATAAACTGCTACAGGAGCCCGGGGGATAGTGATGACACAATGATAACATTTCATGTGATCTGGAAGTCAGAAATCCCCAAGACGAGGAGCGTGTTCCAACATTTTAAAAGAAATGAGGGAATAACTAAAATACACTGGGGAGGCTGCTCAACAATAATTCAGAAGCAAGGCACAGAAGTTATAATATAGAAACACACCATTTAGCCTGTCCAGTCTGTGTCAGCCTTTACCCTCCACAAGAGCAAACAGTCCCAATCACATCTATCCAACCTCGATCACATTTCCCTCTGACCCTCCATCCAATTCCCAATGTCGACACAGTTTCTGCCTCAAACACTAACCCTGGGAGTGTTTACGAACTGTAACTTCTGTCAATATGTGATATTCCACTGGTAAAACCTTGCAACTCCTCGTTGTTAATTTAGTTTCTATTCATTCATGGGGTGCAGACATCACTGGTAAGAAAACCATTTATTGCCTATCCTTTGTTGCCCTGTTTTGATGCAATAGAACAGTTTGCTGGGTCAAATCAGAGTCAACAGAAAATATTGGTAAAACTCAGCAGGTCTGGCAGCATCTGTGGAGAGAGAAAAAGAGTTGGCATTTCAGGTCAAGGACCTTCGTTCAGAGCTCAGGCAATCATGATGTTGTGGGGACTGGACTGACACAGATCCAGACTGGGTCAGGACATCAGGTTTCCTACCCTGGAGAAGGCCAGTGAAATATTTGGGTTTTTACGACAGTCCAACAGCTTCATGGTCACCTTTACTGATCCGGATTTGTTCTAAACAGACACCCTCAAACACCTGTTCCCCAGATTATTGGGCCAGTCAGAACAATTTTACACTGCTGTACCCCAATCCCTGGAACAGAAAGACAGATACCTTCCCAATAGAATCCTCAGCAGTTGATGTGATATTTTTGGCCTTTTGCAGGGATTTCTCAACGACATCCAGTTTGGATTTGACAGCGTCAATGCTGCGCTTTGCCTCAGCTACATTACCTTTCACCTCAGTGGCTCGATTCCTGAAAAACACAAAAAGGATCCAATTCAACAATGAAACACACAAACCCTTAAACTCTAACAAACAAAACCCTGAGAGAAACCCTCAAACTCAAACACACAGATGATCAAACTGAAACATGCAAAGACTCAAACTCCTCTTAATCAAAACACAAAGACATGTCTTCCAGAAACTTATGCAGCTGTGGCTTCTGACAATGCAGGACACTCTGGGTTGAAGTGAGGAATTGGGGCAAGAGAACAAGAGGAGGAGTGGAGGCAGGGGGTGGGGTGAGGGGGCGGGGTGAGGGGGGGCGGGGTGAGGGGGCAGGGTGAGGGGGCAAGATGAGGGTGCGGGGTGAGGGAGCTGGAGGAGGGTGTGTCAGGAGGGAGCTGGGGGAGGGTGTGGCAGGAGGGAGCTGGGTGAGGGTGCGGAGGGAGGGAACTTGGGGAGGGTGCAGAAGGAGGGAGCTGGGGGAGGGTGCAGAGGGAGGGAGCTGGGTGAGGGTGCGGAGGGAGGGAACTTGGGGAGGGTGCAGAGGGAGGGAGCTGGGGGAGGGTGCAGAGGGAGGGAGCTGGGGGAGGGTGCGGAGGGAGGGAGCTGGGGGAGGGTGTGGCAGGAGGGAGCTGGGTGAGGGTGCGAAGGGAGGGAGCTGGGGTGGGTGTGGAGGGAGGGAGCTGGGGGAGGGTTTGGGGGGAGGGAGCTGGGGTGGGTGTGGAGGGAGGGAGCTGGATGAGGGTGTGGTAGGAGGGAGCTAGGTGAAGAGAGTTGGGGGATGGTGCTGTGGGGGGAGTTGGGTAAGGATGCGGTAATTGGGCTTTAAAGGAAATGGGAGGAGTTATTTTCATGGAAGATTTCAGATGTCACTGCTCTTTGCTGTCTTCTCCGAGTTTATTTCTACACATGAGTACCAGCAGGCAATTCAAACACGACAGGTATCACTACGCTCTGAATTCTCTCCCCAGCCAAATTCCAGGGGTTACTGCACCTTGATCAGGAGCTAATTTTCCCTCCTCTTTAATACTTGCTCCCATTTCCTTCCTCACTCTTCCCTCTCCTCCACCTCTCCCCCCATATCTCCATTCTTCTCTCCATCATGTCCTATGTGTTTGTGTGCCCTCCCTCCCCATCTGCCTATTTCTCTCCCTCCCCACTGTTTTCCCTTCCCTCTCTGTCCATCCACTTCTCCCTTGATCATACCCCTATTCCACTCCCCCTACCAGTCTCTCCCCGCTTCCCCTCCCATGGCAACCCCACCCCCTCCCCCCACCCCCAATGTTACACAAACACTAACTTCACTTTCTCCGCCTGTTTCGCCAGTTGCTGAGCGAGCTGCAGATTCCGGGCTGTGTCGTTGAGGATTGTGTCGACATCCTTGACACGCCCCATGGTGTCTTTAATTTCCTGCACAATCTTCCGAATGTCCAGCGAGCTGACAGGGAAGGAGATGTTCAGGACCAGGTTGGCGAGCAGGTCGATGCTTTCTGGGTCCGCACCTTCCTCTGGAATACAATCCCCCAGAATCAACATTCAGTCAGGATGAACCTCCTAAACAGCTCTCCCCTGGCATTGCTCATCGCAGCCAGCTGGGTTCAATACAATGTACATGTAGTATTGTGCAGCTAAGCAGAGTCAATTCAAAGCTGCGTAGGTCCTTTAATGTCAGAAACTGAGGAGCCACATTTGTGGATCTTGGGCAAGGAGTAGAAGTGGGCACTTTGATGTTGGGGAACTATGAGGTTCGAGGCAGTGGAGGGAAGGTCTCCAGAGGGGATGAGGTCAGTGACAATCCTGGAAACAATGGCTTGATGTTCAATGGTTGGGTCATGGTCCAGGTGCAGTTAGGAGGAAGTGTCAGAGAGTTAGTGTTCAGCCTCTGCTAGTTCAAGCCAGACAGCAACAACACTTTCAATTGAAAGCTAATTGCTAAGGAAATATTGTCCCTCGGTGACAGCTGCTTATAAATGGGAAGGAATCAGTATACCAAAGTCAAAAGAACCCAACAGGAAGTGACTGGCTTTCTCTGATATTAGCTGTCAAAACAGCTCTGGGATCCTGGGCTTTGTAAATAGAGAAATAAGTGTGCAAAAGCAAGTTAGTAATTATGAACGTTTATAAAACACTAGTTAAGACCCAGCTGGAGAATTCCGTCCAGTTCTGGGCATCACACTTTAGGAAGGATGTCAAGGGCCTTGGAGAGGGGATTTACGAGAATGCTACCAGGAATGAGCATCTTTAGTTACGTGGAGAGACTAGAGAAGCTGGGATTGTTCTCATTAGAATCATAGAATAGAATCATAGAATAGTTACAGCACAGGAGGCCATTCTGGCCACCGTGTCCGTGCTAGCTCTCTACAAGAGCAGTTCAGCTACTGCCGCATCCCCCACCATTTCCCTGTAACCCCGCACATTTTTCCATTTCAGATAATGATCCAATTCCCTTTTGAATTCCACGATTGAACTTGCTTCTACCACACTCTCAGGCAGCACATTCCAGACCCTAACCACTCGCTGTGTGAAAAAGCTTTTCCTTATGTTGCCATTGCTTTGTTTACCAACTACCTCTGCTTCTCAATCCCTCCACCAATGGGAACAGTTTCTCCCTCTTTACACTATCCAAAGCCCTCATGATTTTGAACACCTCTATCAAATCTCCTCTCCACCTTCTCTTTAAGGAAAACAGCCCTAGCTTCTCCAATCTATCTTCATAACTGACCGCTGGAACCATTCTCATGAATCTTTCCTGCACTCTCTCTAAAGCCTTTATATCCTTCTTAAAGTGCATTGCCCAGAACTGGATGCGATACTCCAGTTGAGGAGGAACCAGTGTTTTATACAGGTTCATCATAACCTCCTTGTTTTTGTACTCTATAACCCCTATTCATAAAGCCCAAGATCCCGTATGCTTTATTAACCATGCTCTCAGCCTGTCCTGACACCTTCAATGAGTTATGCACATAAACCCCCAGGTCCCTGTGTTCCTGCACCCCCTTTAGAGTCGTACCCTTTATTTTATACTGTTTCTCGGCGCTTTTTCTACCAAAATGAATCACTTCATGCTTCTCTGCATTAAATTCATCTGCTGCTTGTCCACCCATTCCATTGACCCTGTCTATGTCTTTTTACAATTTATATGAATGACTTGGATGAAGGGACCAAAGGAATGGTTGCTAAATTTGCTGAGGACACAAAGATAGGTAGGAAAGTAAGTTGTGAGGAGGATATAAGGAGGCTACAAAGGGACACAGGTAGGTTCAGTGAGTGGGCAAAAATCTGGCAAATGGAGTATAATGTGGGCCAATGTGAAATTGATTATTTTGACAGGAAGACAAAAAGCGGTGGAAGCAGAGTTTTGAATATTTTTAAGGCAGAGCTGGATTGATTCTTGATTAACAAGGGGGTGAAAGGTTATCGGGCATAGGCGGGACTGTGGGGTTGAGGTTACAATCAGATCAGCCATGGTCTCATTGAATGGCAGAGCAGGCTCGAGGGGCTGAGTGGCCTACTTCTGCTCCTAATTTGTATGTATGAATGTATGTCCTTTTGAAGTTCCACACTATCCTCCTCACAGTTCACAATGTTCGCAAGTTCCATCTGCAAATTTTGAAATTGTGCCGTGTGCACCAAGGTCTTGGTCATTGTTCTGTATCCTAACTCCGACTCTTGGAGAACTCCACTATCCAGTCTGAAAAACAACCATTCACCACTACTCTCTGTTCCCTGTCACTCAGCCAGTTTTGGATCCATGTTACTGCTGCCCCATTTATTCCGTGAACTTTGCTCATAAGTCTATTGTGTGGCTCTTTATCAAATGCCTTTTGCAAGTCCATGTAAACCACATTACCCTCATCAGCCCTTCCATTACCTCATCAAAATAACTCCAGCAAGTTAGTTAAGCATGGTTTCCTCTTAGCAAATCCATTGCTGGCTCTCCTTAATGAACTCGCAAAGGTGGTTTTGCCCGGATTGTGTTTCCTAGAAGTTTCCCCACCACAGTTGTTAAACTGACTGTCCTATAGTTGCTGGGCTTATCTTTACAACCTTTCCTGAAGATAAACTTGGAGCAGAGCGGGATAAGAGCAGGCTTAATAGAGGTGTTCAAAATTATGAAGGATTTTGATAGAGTAAATAAATAGTTGTTTAGTTGTACAGGAAGTGATTATTGCTGAAAAAAGGAGTAGGCCATTTGGCCCCTCAAGCCTGTTTGTTGAAGCTTTTCGCCTTGCACTCATCAGGCCAATTCACAAGAAAATACCAACGTCAGGGGAAGCAACAACTTAATACTGCATCAGAAGAGAGTGCCGATTGGCAGATCGTATCCAGCACCATGTCCCTTCCACTGATCGCAATGGACAGGGCACAGACCATACCCAACCAGCCCGTGCTTGCAAAACTCAAGACACAGTGTCCAACATTAGATGTGATTCCACGGTTGGCCAATATTTGCTAAATAATCCTGTGTGCTAAAAATTACACTGACAACCAATTTCATATTGTCAGTCTGGCTTGCAATGTGGTGCACTTGTGTGTACTGGAAGCTACATAGACTAATATCTGTTCCTAGCAGACAGAAAGAACATGTACACACATTGCACCTGTTTTAGCTAAACAAGATAAGTGACAACCATTCACTGGTTCATTCCTCATGGCAATGTCCAGAGGAACAGACTTAAGGAAATTGGCAAAAGAACCCAAGGGGAGGTGTCAAATATAAGCCCATTATTGTCAGAGAAATTGTATCTGGTTTGACAGACATTTAGATCCACACTTGAACCTCTGCTGGTCAAGGTCAAGGTCAGAAAAGCAACTGGAAAGAACTGGCTTTCTCTCCACTTTTCAATCCTTTCTGAAAGAGAATTCAGCTGTAATTTTTTCATGTACAACATATGACTTGAATATGACAAAGTGAGATCTGTGGAGCTTTACTCTGTATCTAACCCCATGCTGTTCCTGCCCTGGGAGTGTTTGATGGGGACAGTGCAGAGGGAGATTTACTCTGTATCTAACCCCGTGCTGTACCTGTCCTGGGAGTGTTTGATGGGGACGGTGTAGAGGGAGCTTTACTCTGTATCTAACCCCGTGCTGTACCTGTCCTGGGAGTGTTTGATGGGGACGGTGTAGAGGGAGCTTTACTCTGTATCTAACCCCGTGCTGTACCTGTCCTGGGAGTGTTTGATGGGGACAGTGTAGAGGGAGCTTTACTCTGTATCTAACCCCGTGCTGTACCTGTCCTGGGAGTGTTTGATGGGGACAGTGTAGAGGGAGATTTACTCTGTATCTAACCCCGTGCTGTACCTGTCCTGGGAGTGTTTGATGGGGACAGTGTAGAGGGAGATTTACTCTGTATCTAACCCTGTGCTGTACCTGTCCTGGGAGTGTTTGATGGGGACAGTGTAGAGGGAGATTTACTCTGTATCTAACCCCGTGCTGTACCTGTCCTGGGAATGTTTGATGGGGACAGTGTAGAGGGAGATTTACTCTGTATCTAACCCCGTGCTGTACCTGTCCTGGGAGTGTTTGATGGGAACAGTGTAGAGGGAGATTTACTCTCTATCTAACCCCGTGCTGTACCTGTCCTGGGAATGTTTGATGAGGACAGTGTAGAGGGAGATTTACTCTGTATCTAACCCCGTGCTGTACCTGTCCTGGGAGTGTTTGATGGGGACAGTGTAGAGGGAGCTTTACTCTGCATCTGCTACTTGTTAAACATGGTTATGGTAAACTCACCGTTGAGAAAGTCTTTCACTGTCTTGATGAATTTGCACAGTTCAGCCACTGTGTTGTTGATGAGGTTTTTTGCCTCTATTGCCCTCTTCAGTGTTTTGGCTGCCTGGGATTTTGCATTTTCTGCTTGGCCTTGTATCTCTTCGATCTGGAGAAGGATGGAGGTTGTCAGTAACCTGCACAATTTGCCAGTGCACTCACCACCCAGCAGGAATTGCACAGGCACCCCCACTCCCCATACCAGGACCAGGGCCTCGTTTAAACAGAACCTCCTGAATTACAGGCGGCAAAAGAGATGTCACGTTGGAGCTCTCCAGGTTCCCACCCGGCCTTGCAACAGTTTCCTGACTGACTGCTGGTAGGATCGCGATCAACGAGTGTTGGGTGGGAGAAGGAGAATTCCTGGGGTATGGCTCTGACCTCTGATTTTAGCCATGCTATACAGTGACTCCTCCTGTCTCCTCCTCATGTTCCATCTACAGCAAGTGGAGATGTGTGTTTCTGACTCTGTCTCCCGTGGAGGTGAGCAGAGAGGCCAGAGCCCACTGTGTGACGTACTTCATCTGGGTAGCAGCCAGGGACTTCTGTACATCTAATCTGCATATTTAAAGGAGCTCAATGCCCTGAAAAGTTGGTGCCCAAAGTCCTAATTGTGCCCATACCTTCCCGTTCAGAGGCTGTTACTGCCCCTTTAAACCTGATTTCAGGAAGTTAAAATCAAACCTCCTCACATCACTCAACCGAGGGTTTCCCATGATTCTTCCTCGCCCCCCTCCCCTCTCCTCCTCCTCCCTCTCCACTATTCCTCCCCCTCCCCATCACTCCCCCCACCCAAGCTCCCCCAATTCTCTGCTCCCCCTTCTTTTCCCCCCCTTCACATTCTTACCTCTCTTTCCCCCTCACTCTCCATCCACACCTCAATCTCCAGCTCTCTTCCTCCCCCGACCCCTCCATTCCACCTACCTTTTTAGAGACAGCATCGAGTTGGTGCTGAGTGTCCTGGAGTGCGATGGTTGTGTTGGTCGCTGTACGCAGCGCCTCTGCTGACTGACTGAGAGCCCCAGCGCAGTGCTCTCCTCCACACCAGCGACTCCCCGAGCTGTCTCGGCAGTTGGCACCTCCGCACGGGTCACTGGCACAGTCCTGCCCACTGGACGACCCGCACACCTGGAACGAGACAGTAAACATGGTGAGGAAGGATATTCCATGGAGGGGGACTGCGAGCTGCTCACTCCATCACATAAGGAGATGGAGGGAAGGCATAGTGTGGGCAGGCAATAGGGCTGAGGGCTGAATGACCAAATCCTGTTCCTGATATCATGAATTATTGGCTGTAACTCAGTGGGTCGCATTCCCTCTCTCTCACCTGTGAGTCAGAAGATTGTCAGTTCAAATCCCACTTTAGCAACCTCAGCACAAAATCCCGCCTGACAATGGATAAATACTTGAAGGGAAATAGTTACAGGGCTATGGGGAAGGGTCAGGGGAGTGGGACTAACTACTTAGCTTTTTAAAGGGCTGGACCATGTGTGATGGGCCAAATGGTCCCTAAAAAGTGCTTTATCACTTTTGGATTCTATGACATTCCAGTGCAGTATGAAGGAGTGTCGCACTGCTGGGACTAAAAGGTCCCATGACAAGGGAGTTCTCCCCAGTGATCTGCAGCCAATATTTATCCCTCAAAGAACATCCCTAAAACAAAAATTATCTGTCATTTTTCACATTTGCTGTTTATGGGATCTTGCTGTGCATGAGTTGGCTGCTGCATTTCCTACATTACATCACACTTGAGGAAGGATGTGAGGGTCCTTGAGAGGGTGTGGAGGAGATTTACCAGAATGGTTCCAGGGATGAGGTTAGGTTGGAGAAGCTGGGGTTGTGGGAGCGAAGGAGATTGAGGGAGGATTTAATAGAGGGGTACAAGATTATGACAGGTTTAGATAAGGTAGACAAGCTGTTCCCATTGGCTGATGGTGCAAGGACTGGGGGACATAGATTTAAGGCTTTTTGCTTTGCTCTAAATTTCTTAATAACTTTAGTGAACAAAAATTTATCAATCTCAGATGCAAAACTGATGATTGACCTACATCAATTGCCATTTTTTTATTCACTTGTGGGATGAATAGGCCAGCATTTATTGCCCATCCCTAATTGCCATTGCTCAGGGGGCATTTAAGAGTCAACCACATGGCTGTAGGTCTGGAGTCACATGTAGGCCAGACTGGGTCAGGGTGGCAGATTTCCCTCCCTAAAGGGTGTTAGTGACCCAGATGGGTTTTTACATCAATTGACAATGGTTCAGAAACTGGTTGAGAAGCAGTTGTCAGGAGGCTTTTAATTCCAGGTATTCATGGAATTCAAATTTTACCATCTACCACAGTGGGATTTGAACCCAGATCCTCAGAGAATTACCAAGGGATATGAGTCAGTGACAATTCCACTACGCCACCGGACTCCCCTTTAGACCCAGACTCCCCAGCCAGTTTCTGTCGATTGACCTTAGTTCCCCTGAATATCTTGAAAACTTCAATCAAACCACCCTTAACCTTTTAAATTCTAGAATTCGTTTCTTCTCCCCTTGTAATTTAACCCCTTGAGTCCTGGTTCCATTCCAGGAAATCTACACTGAGCTCCCTTTGAGGGCAATATATCTTTCCTAAGATGTGGCACCCAGAACAGCTAAAGACAAGGGCCTTGTAACTAGGGCTTTGTTTGACTGAAGCATAGCTTCCACACACTGTATTATATTCCTCTAGATAGAAAGGCCAGCAATCCATTAGCTTTTTTTGGTTATATTCTAAACATGTTCAGGGCATCTTAATGTGTGCCCGGACCCCCAAGTCTCTTTAGGCTTCCAGTGCTTCTAGCTTTTCATCATTTAAGTCTAAAATACATGACCTCATATGGAAATCGATTTATGACAGTTTTACTGGCTCACTTGATCTGTGAATCTCTCTATGACGGGCCCTGCCACACTGCTTGCTAGGTCACCAATCTTGTGTCATCGGCAAATCTGGATAGCTGACTTCCTACCCATCATCTAAGTCGTTAATAATTAGAGAGAATCATTAAAGTGACAACACAGATCCTTGTGGGACACCGCTAGTTACATTCTGCCAATTAGAGTACCTGCTTATTACCTCTACTCCTTGTCTCCTGCTGCTCAACCAGTTTCCAAACCAGGCCAATCATTTCCCTCCAATTCCATGAATTTCAACTACAGCTTAACAGTCTCTTAGGAGGGATGTCATCAGCACCTCTGCTCAACACAGAAAAGCTGCTCTCATTAGATTTAATGTTTTAAGCAAGCGATAAAGGGGGACCCTGAGGAGGAACTTTTTTAGGCTGTGAGTGGTCAGAAGCTGGAACGTGCTGACCATGAAGGTGGTGGAAGCAGGCATTTTTTTTTTATTCATTCATGGGATGTGGGCTTCACTGGCTGGGCCAGCATTTATTGCCCATCCCTAGTTGCCCTTGAGAAGGTGGTGGTGAGCCGCCTTCTTGAACCGCTGCAGTCCATGTGGTGTAGGTACACCCACAGTGCTGTTAGGGAGGGAGTTCCAGGATTTTGACCCAGCGACAGTGAAGGAACGGCCGATATATTTCCAAGTCAGGATGGTGAGTGACTTGGTGGGGAATTTCCAGGTGGTGGTGTTCCCATCTATCTGCTGCCCTTGTCCTTCTAGATGGTAGTGGCCGTGGGTTTGGAAGGTGCTGTCTAAGGAGCCTTGGTGAATTTCTGCAGTGCATCTTGTAGATGGTACACACTGCTGCTACTGTGCGTCAGTGGTGGAGGGAGTGAATGTTTGTGGATGTGGTGCCAATCAAGCGGGCTGCTTTGTCCTGGACGGTGTCGAGCTTCTTGAGTGTTGTAGGAGCTGTTCTCATCCAGGCAAGTGGGGAGTATTCCATCACACTCCTGACTTGTGACAGGCTTTGGGGAGTCAGGAGGTGAGTTACGTGTCACAGGATTCCTAGCCTCTGACCTGCTCCTGTAGCCACAGTATTTATATGGCTAGTCCAGTTCAGTTTCTGGCCAATGGTAACCCCCAGGATGTTGATAGTGGGGGATTCAGCAATGGTAATGCCATTGAATGTCAAGGGGCGATGGTTAGATTCTCTCTTGTTGGAGATGGTCATTGCCTGACACTTGTGTGGCGTGAATGTTACTTGCCACTTGTCAGCCCAAACCTGGATATTGTCCAGGTCTTGCTGCATTGGACATGGACTGCTTCAGGTAACCAACAATTTTAAAAGAAATAAAAACAAAAAACTGCGGATGCTGGAAATCCAAAACAAAAACAGAATTACCTGGAAAAACTCAGCAGTTCTGTTGAAAGGTCATGAGGACTCGAAACGTCAACTCTTTTCTTCTCCGCCGATGCTGCCAGACCTGCTGAGTTTTTCCAGGTAATTCTGTTTTTGATTTTAAAAGGAAATTGGATGGGCACTTAGGGAAAATAAAACTTACAGGGGCAAGAGGGTAAAGCGGGGAAATAGGAAATCTGTCATGAGCTCGATGGGCCGAATGGTCTCCTACTGAGTTGTAATGACTCTGTGGCTCCATGACTCTAATTGGATAGTTCTTTCAAAGAATAAGAAATAGGTATAATGGGCTGATCAGCCCTGTTGCTGTGTTGTATAAGACTCTGGTTTAACTGCTTATTCATGCTACCATTGGATTTGTTAACTGATTCCTAAAAAACTTTATTTTTTGTTGGAACCCTAGGCCCTCGCTCGAGACATACAGACATCTCTGGTGATGGATGACACCTCTCTGCAGTCAATGATCTTTCCCATCCCAAATTGATTGGATGAAACCTATTGACACAGGACAAAGCTTGCCTCACCCAACACCCAGGTACAGTCAGCTGCTGCCATCTGAAGGCCAGAGGTGGAACAGCAGCACGACCGTGACAGGTCAAAGCCAGCACAACGACAGCTAAAACAATAACTTACATTTTTACAACAATTTTTAAGTAAGAAAAATCCCATGCGCTTTGCAGAGGCATAAACAGCCAAAATAAGATGTTGAGCCAAAGAAGGGCTCAAAGGTCAAAGCTTGCTTTTAAGAAGCGTCATAAAGGAGCAGAATGGGGTTGAGAAATGGAGACACTAAAGCTGCAGCTGCCAATGGTGAAGTAATTAAAATTCAGGATATGTGAGAGGCCAGAACAGGAATTGGTGGAATAGAGAGAACGGGGTGAGGGCAGGGCGGCTCTGGTTGGAGCCAATTACAGAGCTAGGGAGGGGCAAGCTGATTTCCAAATACTGGACCCCTTATAAATACTGACCCCCCCACCCCCAGGGATCCTCTGTATATATTGACTGACTCCTGGAGACCCCTGTAAATACTCTCACACTCCCGGGGACTCCCTGTAAATACTGACACATTGCTGTGATCCCTCTGTCAATACTGTCACATGCCAACTCACCTAGTATCTCTGGACTCATGCAGACCTGAGATAAAGTTCTAAGTGTTTATTGCAGACTTCACTATACTGAAAAAAAACTCAAAAACACATTTACTACATTTACATTCCTTCAAATAAATAAAGCCTTACATGAACAAACATTTCATTCAAGTACATAATCCCTAATAACAGCCACTGGAATTCATAGTCCCACTTCAAAGAGTCTATAACCACTTGTAGCTTTCAATCAAACTGTGAAATGGCAGGTATCCTACTGTGGTAATGGATGGTTGTGAAATCAGTCATGCAGCACTGATCCAGTAATGGAAGCCCTCATGCTTATGTCAACAGACAGAGTGAAATAGCAAGCAATCTTTTTACCACTCCAGACATTTTTTTCAAAGATTTAAGGGTAGTGTCCTCGGCCCAACCATCTTCAGCTACTTCATCAGTGACCTTTCTTCCATCATAAGGGCAGAAGTGGGGATGTTCACTGATGATTGCACAATATTCAGCACCATTCACGACTCCTCAGATGCTGAAACAGTCCATATCCAAATGCAGCAAGACCTGAACAATATCCAGGCTTGGGCTGACAAGAGGCAAGTAACATTCGCGCAATTTAACATTCAGTTACCATTGACCAGAAACTGAACTGGACTAGCCATATAAATAGTGTGGCTACAAGAGCAGATGAGAGCTAAGAATTGTGTGACGAGTAACTCACCTCCTGGCTCCCCAACGCCTGTCCACCATCTACAAGACACAAGTCAGGAGTGTGATGGAATACTCCCCACTTGCCTGGATGAGTGCAACTCCAACAACACTCAAGAAGCTTGACACCATCCAGGACAAAGCAGCCTGCTTGATTAGTACCCCTTCCACAAACATTCACTCCCTCCACCACCGACGCACAGTAGCAGCAGTGTGTGTACCATCTACAAGATGCACTGCAGGAACTCACCAAGGCTCTTTAAGACAGCACCTTCCAAACCTGTGACCATTACCATCTAGAATGACAAGGACACCAGATACATGGGAACACCACCACTGGGAAGGTCTCCTCCAAGTCACTCACCATCCTGACTTGGAAATATATTGGCTGTTCCTTCACTGTCGCTGGGTCAAAATCCTGGAACTCCCTCCCTAACAGCACTGTGGGTGTACCTACACCACATGGACTGCAGCGGTTCAAGAAGGCAGCTCACCATCACCTACTCAAGGGCAATCAGGGATGGACAATAAATGCTGGCCCAGCCAGTGAAGCCAACATCCCTTGAATGAATAACATAAATACTCACAGTCTCACACACATTCTTACAATCACACACACACACGTACATTGACAATCACTCCGGGGGTCATTGCACAGTGTGAGTTGAATCCGAACTCCCTGAGGCTAGTTATTGGGGCTCCATTACCGCCAAGCTGTAAGAATGAGATTTGCTTCCTAACCTTCTCATTGATGCTTTCCACTGTCAGCTCCTGGACTTTACCCTCCAAATCCTTCAGCTGTTTCCTGTGAGCAGCTGTTGACTTTCTGAAGGTGTTTTCCTGCTGCTGCAGAAGCCTCTCGGTTTCTTGCCTTGTGCCCTCTGACTGTTCCACCAGGCTGTGTGGGCCAGATACCGACCCATTCACCACCTTCTCTGCCTCACAGGACTCCTGATAGTACTTGAGGATTGAATCATAGAACTCTGTAAAAGATAAGTGTCCATTCATTAACCTTCATGTTCTTTCATGAAAATATACATACATTGCGCCTGTTTCAGTGAAACAAACTAAGTGACAGTCGTTCACTGGTTGATTCCCCAGGGCAATGTCTTGACTAATCAGAGTCAAGCTGCCTGGCTTAAATGTCAAACAGTGCTAGGCAGTTAACTGTCAGTCACCATCAACTGGTGTATTCTCCATGGCAATGCCTCTACCAATCAGAATCCACTTGCCAACCAATCAGCACTCTCTTCTCATACAGTATAAATATGTTGTTTCCCCTGACATTGGTCTTGCGATTGTCCTGATGGGTGCAAGACGAAAAGGTTTGATAATAAATATCTCTTTTCTCAGCGATACTCAAGTTCTGTGCTACCAAATGGCTATTTATTGCCCATTCCTTGGTGGCCTGATCAGATGGTGGTCATTATATTGTATGAGAAGAGAGTGCTGATTGGTTGGCAAGTGGACTCTGATTGGTAGAGGCATGGCCATGGAGAATACACTTCTTGAAATGAATGGCTCACTAAGCTACTTTAGGAGGGTAGTTAAGAGTAAACTGAGGACTGGAGTCACAAACAGACTGAGACCGGGTAATTGCGGCAGCTTCCCAACCTGAAGTGACATGGTGAACGAGCTGGGATTTTACCACCGTCTAGCCGCCTCACAGTCACTTTTACTGGTCCAAGATTTTGATTTCCAGATTTCTTTTAAACTGAATTCAAATTCTCAAAACGTTCACTGTGGCATTTGAACTCCTGTTTGGATTATTAGTCCAGTGAAATGACCACAGCACTGTCATACCACTCGGAGTACAGCAAGATGTCACAAATAGTTTTAATAAAACAGTTAATTTTGGTGACATCGATTGAGGGATAACTACCGGCCAGGACACCAGAACAAGCTGCTCTGCCCCCAACAGTGTCTTGGGATTTTTAACATCTGCTAAGAAAACTGATAGATGGAGCATTGGTTTAGCATCTCAACCATCAGGCGGTACCTGTGACAGTGCAGCACTCCCTTAGCACTGACCCTGTGACAGTGCAGCAGTCCCACATACTGACCCTACGACAGTGCAGCACTCCCTTAGCACTGACCCTGTGACAGTGCAGCACTCCCTCAGTACTGACCCTCCGACCGTGCAGCGCTCCCACAACAATGGCACTAAAGTGTCAGAAAGATCTATATCAAATTAAAATTCACCGATGCCCCAAATATATTAGAACATTAATACGAAAATTTGGAATGAGAAGAACTATTACCCATAATCCCACCCCGGTGCCCCCCCCTACCCCATCATAGATTCTACCCAGCCAGTTAATCTCCTTCTACATCCACTAGGACATCAGAGCATGAAGAGGCCATTCAGCCCTTTGAGCCTGTTCCACCCTCAATCAGTGAGAAAATAACTGATCTGTGACTTAATGAGTTTTCCACATACACAGTGAAGGATTCCTTCACCTTTGTAAAGATTACACAGGAACAGCATATCAATAACAATGCCGTGTCCATGTGCTCGTTTGACATTGCTAGCCTATTCACTAATGCTCCAATTAAGGAAGCCATAGATACTTGCACCATGTCACTATACCATGGCAATCTAGACACGCCACCACTGTCTGAATCTGCATTCATTGAACTTATGAACTCAGCAACTTGCACAGTTGAGTTCAGTTTTAGTGACAGCATGTATGCCCAAAGAGCTGGTATTGTCATGGGATCCCCTCTAGGCCCAGCTCTCACCAACATCATCGTTTTCAATGAGAAACATGTCTTTGATGAATGACCCCTAACCTCTTACCCCTTGCATGTTTCTGATGTAAATGATACATTTGCTATATATAGGATGAGGTGTGGGTCTAAGACTAGTATTTTAAACTGAAATAAGGCAACTATATGGGCACATCTGAGCTGGCTGAGGGGAACTGGGATACTAGGCTAAAGGATAGATCAATAGAGAAGCAGTGGCAGACATTTAAGGGGATATTTCAAAATACACAGAATAATTATATTCCTACTATAAAGAAAAATTCAATGGGGAGGACTCACCGGCCATGGTTAACTAAAGAAGTTAAGGAAAGCATCAAACTTAAGGATAAAGCATATAACAGCGCAAAGATGAGTGACAGGTCAGGTGATTGGCCAGAATATAAAGAATGGCAGATAATAACTTAAAAGTTAATCAGGAGAAAGAAATTAGCGTATGAGAGGAAGCTAGCTAGAAATGTAAAAATAGATAGCAAGAGTGTTTAAAAAGAAAAAAAGTGTGTTGGTTCTCTAGAGAGTGACAGTGGGGAGTTAATAGTAGATGATAAGGAAATGGCGGATGAAATGAACAAATATTTTGTTTCTGTCTTCACTATAGAGGATACAAAAAACATTCCAGTAATAGCTGTAAATCAGGAGGTGGAAGGGAGAGGGGAACTTGGTGAAATTACAGTCACTAGGGAAGCAGTACTGAGCAAACTGATGGAGCTGTGGGCTGACAAGTCTCTGGGTCCTGATGGACTTCATCCTAGGGTCTTAAAAGAGGTGGATAATGGAGTAGTAGATGCATTAGTGTTAATTTTCCAAAATTCTCTAGATTCTGGAAAGGTTCCATCAGAACGTAGTAAATATAACCCCTCTATTGAAGAAGGGAGGGAGCAGAAAACAGGAAACTATAGGCCAGTTAGCTCGATGTCTGTCGTGGGGAAGGCATTAGAATTGATCATTAAGGAGATTATAGCTGGGCACTTAGAGAAACTTAAGATAATTGGGAAGAGACAGCATGGTTTTGTGAAAGGGAAATCATGTTTAACCAATTTATTGGAGTTTTTTGAAGCAGTAACATGTGCAGTGGATAAAGGGGAACCTGTAGACATGCTATACTTGGATCTCTAGAAGGTATTTGACAAGGTGCCACATCAAAGGTTAATGCGGAAAATAAAAGCTCATGGTGTAGGGGGTAACATATTAACATGGATAGAAGATTGGCTGGCTGGCAGAAAGCAGAGAGTTTGGCAGGATGTGATGAGTGGTGTCCCACAGGGGTCTGTACTGGGGCCTCAACTTTTTACAATTTATATCAATGACTTAGATGAGGTGAGTGAAGACATGGGAGCTAAATTTGCAGGTGACACAAAGATAGACAGGAAAGTATGATGTGAAGAGGACATAAGGGATTTGCAGACAGATATGGATAGGTTGAGTGAATGGGCAAAAATCTGGCAGATGGAGTGCAATGTGGAAACATATGAAGTTGTTCACTTTGGCAGAAAGAATGAAAAGAATATGTTTATATGGAGAATGGCTGCAAAATTCCAAGCTGCAGAGGGATCCAGGTGTTCTAGTGCATGAGTCACAAAAAGTTAGTATGCAGGTGCAACAAGTGATTACGAAGGCTAATGGATGCTATTCTCTATTACAAGAGGGATTGAACATCAAAGTAAGGGTGTTATGCTTCAGTTACATAGGGCATTGGAAAGACCATGGCTGGGATTTTCTGTGCCCGCCGGTGTCGGGCTTGTTCGGTGACGTGAGCGGACAGCATGGTTAGAAGCCCAAAAATCGGTTTCACGACAGCGCAAAACCAGTTCGCGATTGTCCGCTCAGCTCAACGATGGCAGCTGCGTTTCCTGCCGAGGATGTCGGGAATCTCACTGTAATACATCAACATATCAGTATAAGGCCAGACTCATCAACCACCCCCTGCTGGACTGTCATAAGACATAAGACATAGCAGCAGAAATTAGGCCATTCGGTCCATCAAGTCTGCTCTGCCATTCAATCATGGCTGATAGGTTTCTCAACTCCATTCTCCCGCCGTCTCCCCGTAACCTTTGATCCCCTTACCAATCAAGAACCTATCTATCTCGGTCTTAAATACACTCAATGACCTGGCCTCCACAGCCTTCTGTGGCAATGAATTCCATAGATTCACCACTCTCTGGCTAAAGAGATTTCCCCTCATCTCCGTTCTAAAAGGTCTTCCCTTTACTCTGAGGCTGTGCCCTCGGGCCCTAGTCTCTCCTACTAATGGAAACATCTTCCCCATGTCCACTCTATCCAGGCCTTTCAGTATTCTGTAAGTTTCAATCAGATCCCCCCTCATCCTTCTGAACTCCATCGAGTATAGACCCAGAATCCTCAAACGTTCCTCATATGTTAAGCCTTTCATTCCTGGGATCATTCTCGTGAACTCCTCTGAACCCTCTCCAGGGCCAGAACATCCTTCCTGAGATATGGGGCCCAAAATTACTCACAATATTCTAAATGTGGTCTGACCAGAGCCTTATAAAGCCTCAGCAGCACATCCCTGCTTTTATATTCTAGCCCTCTCGAAATAAATGCCAACATTGCATTTGCCTTCCTAACTACCAATTCAACCTGCAAGTTAACCTTAAGAGAATCCTGGACTAGAACTCCCAAGTCCCTTTGCACTCCAGATTTCTAAATTCTCTCTCCATTTATAAAATAGTCTATGCCTCTATTCTTCCTACCAAAGTGCATGACCTCACAATTCCCCATGTTGTATTCCATCTGCCACTTCTTTGCCCATTCTCCTAACCTGTCCAAATCCTTCTGCAGCCTCCCCGCCTCCTCAATACTACCTGTCCCTCCACCTGTCTTTGTATCATCTGCAAACTTAGCCAGGATGCCCTCAGTTCCTTCATCTAGATCATTAATGTATAAAGTGAAAAGTTGTGGTCCCAACACTGACCCCTGCGGAACTCCACTAGTCACCGGCCGCCATCCTGAGAAGGACCCCCTTATCCCCACTCTCTGCCTCCTGCCAGACAGCCAATCTTCTATCCATGCTAGTACCTTGCCTCTAACACCATGGGCTCTTATCTTACTGAGCAGCCTCCTGTGCGGCACCTTGTCAAAGGCCTTCTGGAAGTCCAAGTAGATAACATCCATTGGCTCTCCTTTGTCTAACCTACTCGTTACCTCCTCAAAGAATTCTAACAGATTTATCAGGCATGACCTCCCCTTGATGAAACCATGCTGACTTTGCCCTATTTTACCATGCACTTCCAAGTATTCTGAAATCTCATCCTTAATATTGGACTCTAAAATCTTACCAACGACCGAGGTCAGGCTAATCGGCCTGTAATTTTCTGTCTTTTGCCTCACTCCCTTTTTAAACAGGGGGGGGTTACATTAGGGATTTTCCAGTCCTCTGGGACCCTCCCTGACTCCAGTGATTCCTGAAAGATCACCACTAACGCCTCCACTATCTCTTCAGCTATCTCCTTCAGAACTCTGGGGTGTAGTCCATCCGGTCCAGGTGATTTATCCACCTTCAGACCTTTCAGTTTTCCTAGCACCTTCTCCTTGGTAATGGCCACCATACTCACCTCTGCCCCCCGACTCTCTTGAACTTTGGGGATATTACTCTTGTCTTCCACCGTGAAGACTGATGCAAAGTACCTATTCAGTTCTTCCGCCGTTTCCTTGTTCCCCACTACTACTTCTCCAGCGTCATTTTCCAGCGGCCCAATGTCCACTTTTGCCTCTCTCTTGCCCTTTATATATGTAAAAAAACCTCTTGCAATCTTCTTTTATATTACTGGCTAGTTTACCCTCATATTTAATCTTCTCCCTCCTTATTTTTTTTTAGTTGTCCTCTGTTGGTCTTTGTAGGCTTCCCAATCCCCCGGTTTCCCACTGCTCTTCGCTGCATTGTATGCTTTCTCTTTAGCTTTTATGCTGTCCTTGACTTCCCTTGTCAGCCATGGTTGCCTCGTCCTCCCTTTATTATGCTTCTTCTTCCTGGGGATGAATTTTTGCTGTGTTTCCCAAATTACTCCCAGAAACTCCTGCCATTGCTGTTCCACTGTCTTTCCTGCTAGGCTCATCTCCCAGTCAATTCTGGCCAGCTCCTCCCTCATGCCTCTGTAGTTGCCTTTATTCAACTGTAATACCATTACATCTGATTCCAGCTTTTTCCTCTCAAATTGCAGGGTAAATTCTATCATATTATGGTCACTTCCTCCTAAGGGTCCCTTCACCTTAAGCTCCCCTATCAAATCTGCCTCATTACACATCACTAAATCTAGAATTGCCTGTTCCCTAGTGGGCTCCACCACAAGCTGGTCCAAAAAGCCATCTCGTAGACATTCCACAAATTCCTTTTCTTGGGATCCACTACCAACCTGATTTTCCCAGTCTACCTGCAGATTGAAATGCCCCATGATCACTGTAACCTTGCCTTTCTTATACACCTTTTCTGTCTTCTGGTGTATCTTGTGCCCCACATCCTGACTACTGTTCGGAGGCTGTACATAACTCCCATTATGGTATTTTTCACCTTTGCGGTTCCTCAACTCTACCCACACAGATTCTACATCATCTGACCCCACGTCATTTCTTGCTATCGATTTAATTTCATTTCTTAGTGACAAAGCAACCCCAGCCCCTCTGCCAACCTGCCTATCTTTTCGATAGGATGTATATCCTTGTGTGTCCACCCATGTTGGCAAGAAAACCCGTCAACATATTTCACCACAGCATATATAACGTGTGCGTCTGCACTTGGCAGGCTGAACTTCGGTCGGGACTTCAAGGTTTGTTTGCCTACAGTCAGCACTTACAGTCATCAGCACCAGGATTCACAGGCAGCACCACATCACTTTTAGGGGGGGCTCATGGGCAGGTCTCTACCTACCAGACCAGCCGTATGTGGGTGGCTTTTCATTGGCTGGAGGACTAGGGCTTGCTTGGGGAAGGGGGAGAAGTGGCCTCAGGTAAGGGAAGAGGCTGCAGGGTGAGGGCTGTACTGGGGAAGGGGGGTATCCCAGGGTGTGTGTGGGGGGCACATGTTAATCTGTGCAAGTGGCCTCAAGATGGTGAGGGCTGAGGAGGCAGCCTCCAGAGGAGATGAGGCCAGATGGAGATGTGAGGGTGTGTGTGAGAGAGTGAGTGGTGATGTCCCTTGAGCTGGCAGTGAGTGAGATGTCAGTGAATGTGTGATGGGTGTGTGAGTGTGTGAGTTTAGAGTGATGAGATGGGTGCCTTACCCTGGGGGTATGGATGAGATCATTCATCCACTTTCTGCACTGGATGGCCAACATCTTCTGTGCAGCATTGGCACTGACCACCACTGCCATTGCCTCCAAAGCCGGAGGGGTGAGATTGCTGGACCTCCTGCAGCCAGAGCGGGGGTGAAGGACAGGGGTGAAGGACATCACAGTGGGGCCTCTATGACATCTAAAAGGCGCTCGAGGGCTGCAGTCTTCTTGCCTTTCAGGGCCATGTCTTCTTTGCTGCAGCCCTGGGCTGGAAGCACTGAGCGCGGCTGCACTTTAAATGTGGTGTCTGGTATGATGATGTGGGGAGGTGATGACAGACGGGTGAATGAGAGCCCACCCACCATAGAAACGGGGTGTTTCCTGGGAATGTATAAGTAATGCGGCAGGTTTGGGATGATACGGTGTGAAAACCCGCCATTGTGGCTGGCGGGTAAAACGTTTTACCCATCTGCTACCGCACTTAGTGCAAATCTGGGACTATTCCACCCCGCATCTCGAATACTGTGTCCAGTTTTGGTCTCCTTATTGAAGGAATGATGTAAATGCATTAGAAGCGGTTAACAGGAGGTTTACTAGCCTGATAACTGGAATGAGCGAGTTGTCTTATGAGGAAAGGTTAGACAGACTGGGCTCATTTCCAGTCAAGAGTTTAGAAGAGTGAGGGGTGATCTGATTGAAGTGTGCAAGGTCCTGAACAGTCTTGACAAGGTGGGTGTGGAAAGGATGTTTCCTCTTGTGGGTGAGTCCAGAACTAGGGGTCACTGCTTTAAAATTAAGGGTCGCCCTTTTAGGACAGAGATGAGGAGAATTTTTTTCTCTCAGAGGGTTGTGTGACTTTGGAATTTCCTGCCTCAGAAGGCGGTAGAGTAGAGGCGGGGTCATTGAATAGTTTTTAGGCAGAGGTACATGGATTCTTAGATAAAAACAAAAAAACTGCGGATGCTGGAAATCCAAAACAAAAACAGAATTACCTGGAAAAACTCAGCAGGTCTGGCAGCAGAACTAAGTTCTGTCGAAGGGTCATGAGGACTCGAAACGTCAACTCTTTTCTTCTCCGCCAATGCTGCCAGACCTGCTGAGTTTTTCCAGGTAATTCTGTTTTTGTACTTGGATTCTTGTTAGGCAAGGGAATCAAAGGTTATGGGAGGTAGATGGGAATGTGGAACTCGAAACCCAAACAGGTCAGCCATAATCTTAACAAATGATGGATCAGGTTCGAGGGGCCGAAAGGCCTACTTCTGCTCCTATTTCGTATGTTCATATATTTGAATCTGCAGCTGCATGTAAGAAATTCCTTACACAACCGAATGGGCTCCATCTTGCGCTCAAATTCACCTTTGAAATGGAGCAGTCAAACAAACTCCCTTTCCTCGACACGTAAGTTCAGAAATCTGCCAATGGGTTTTCTACTACTGTCTACCTCATACTGTCTTCACTGGTCAACAGAAGCATTGGGATTCCTATAGTTCCATGCGCAATAAGATTGGCCTTATCAGCAACCTCGCAAATAGGGCCCAAACCATTTGCAAACTGTGCAGGCTTGATGCTGAAATAGAGCACATCAGAGCCATCCTGCAGGATAATGGCTACTCTGATCCGATCATTACTCGCTCTATATCACGCAAACTCATGAATGGGCCTAAGGCTGCCACTTTTGTTTTGAAAAGTGCTCAGTCTACCTCAGGTTACCCTGGAAGAGTAAGGTAAGGTATCTCAAAAATTTAAGCAACAGGTGAAGCTAGCCATTTCACGTTGCTACTGTGTAGTAGCGACACAAGTGACATTCTCCGCTAAACATGATACTGCTGTCAAGCCAAAAAGACATTCTGTCTACCACACAAATGAATAATGTGGTATATGAATGTCAGTGTGATGCCAGGTATGTAGACCATATGTCCCAACAACTGGCAGATTGTATCAAACAGCACGTCCCTTCGGCTGTTCACAATAGGGAAATTATCGACTGCACCCAGCCAACCCATGCCTGCAAAACTCAGAACATATTGCCCAATATTAGATGTGATTCTGTGATTAGACAACACTTACTAAACAATCTTGATTGTGCTAAGAATTACACTGACGATCAATTTAAGATTATCAGTTAGGCTTGTAGTGTGGCTCATTTATGTGTGATAGAAGCTACATATATTCACACATAGGACCCTGTCCTTTGCAGACAGAAAGAACATGTCCACACATTGCACTTTTATCAACTAAACAAAAGATTAGGGACAGCCATTCCTTGGTTCACTCCCCATGGCAATGCATTGACCAATCAGAGCCGACCTGCCTGTTTGAATTTAAACAAAAGCTTAGGAGTTAACTGTTCCTTGGTGCATTTTCCATGCCAATGCCTCTACCAATCAGAGTACACTTGCCAACCAATCAGCACCCACTGCTCATGCAGTATACATTGTTGTTCCCATGTGAAATTTGGTATTCTTGCAAATCTGTCCTGATGAGTGCTAGACAACAAGTTTTGACAGCTTGTCTCTTTTTTCATCAATACTCAAGTTCTTTAGGACCAAGTGACTAAATTTGGACTTTCTAACTCATCATCTAAGCCATTAATAAATACGATGAATAGTTGAGTCCTCAATACAGATCCTTGCAGGACACCAGCAGACACATTCTGCCAATTAGATTATCTGCCCATTATCTACTCTCTGTCTCCTGCTGCTCATCCGCTTTCCTAACCAGGTCAATAATTTGCCTTCAATTCTTTAAAGTTCAATTTTGTCAAATAGTGAGGAACTTTATCAAATGCCTTCCGGAAATATAAATAACATCCATAGACATTCCCCTGTCCACTACTTCAGTCACCTCTTCAAAAAATTCAGTCAGGTTGGCAATATGAACTTCAACACAGACACATGTGAGGTTGTACATTTTGACAGAAGAATAGGGAGGTCACTTATTATTTGGAAGTTGCGAGTCTGGGTGGGGTAGAGGAACAAAGCGATCTCGGAGTACAAATACACCAATCACTAAAAGTTACTCCACAGGTTAGCAAGGTCATTATAAAAAGGCAAACCAAGCACTGGGTTTTATTTCTACAGGGATTGTACAGTTGGGAAGCTATGTTAAATGTGTATCAAGCCTTGGTTGGACCACACTCAGAGAACTGTGCGCAGTTCTGGCTGCCACTTTATAAGAGGATAGGTCTGGATTTTATGGGCCCCCCGACCAGGCATGTTTTCAATGTGGGGGGTGGGGGGGGAGCATTTAAAATATGATGGGCGGGTTGCCCACCCCCAACCTGGACTCCATTATACAGGGGCAGGTAAGGTGCCCACTAGCCTGCCCACCCTTAGACCTATTGAGGCCCTTAAGTAACCAGTTAATGGCCACTTAATAACCTCAATGCAACTCCACTGCCATAATACACCGGGCAGGAGAAGGAAGGTCACTTTCTCATGAAAGTTGGTGAAAGGGTGAGAAGAAAGGAAAGGGCTCATATCCTTTGTTGGGGGGGGGGGTCCCCTGTGCACATTGGGGGGCACCCTCCCAAGATGTTACCTCCCACTTTGTGCCTCCCTGCCTGGTCTCCAAAACATGCCCCCCCCAACCCCCCTCCCCCCACCCCCTCCCCCCCACCACGCTCCCTAGGGTGCCTGGTCTCTCTCTGCCCAAACAGCCCTGGACTTACCCAAGTCTGGCTGCCATTGATATTCTTTGTGGGACGGCTTACTGTCCCGGCAGTGCCCACTACCGAACTCTGGTGCTGCTGGGACTGCAAGAGTTGCCGGCCAATCAGATTCAATAGCAACTTTCAAAAGGGAATTGGATAAATACTTGAAGGGAAGAAAAATTGCAGGACTCTGGGGAAAGAGCAGGGGAGTGAAACTAATTGAATAGCACAGGGACGATGGGCTGAATGACCTCCTTCTGAATTTTGTGCTTTTATGACTCATGTGGGCTGCGACCCGAGTTCAGTAAACCCAGCAGAGTAAAGACATACCTTTAAAATTTGAGGTTATAAATTTCTCTAGCTCCTTTGCTTTCAGGATAAGCGACTTGTTCAGATTCGCAGTTTCCTCCTCCAGTTGTTTTATATCTCTTTCTGCTTTGCTGTTTGCTGCCTGTGTCCTTGATGTATCTTCCACTAACGTGTCCATCCTCTGAGACAGTTGCTCCATCTCCTGCCTGACAGACATTAAGGGAATATTCACTCTGAGGGAGAGCAGGAATAACTGAGACACTGGAATAACCGACAGACTCAACGCCAGACAGTGAGAGAGCAGGGGAATGTGGTTAGATTTGAGATTATCATTTCTTTCTGTGAGAGTTTTATCTGTGAAATGCAGGGCCATAGAGTCTCCAAATGACTACTTTGCAAAAAAAAAACACAACGGCATTTTCTTTCCTCAATGAGTGGCATTATTGCTTGATTGGGCAGTGGATACAAATTCAATACTAACCTTCAGCAGGGAACTGGAGAAATGGTTGTAGGAAAAGACATTGCAGGGATTTGAGGGAAGAGTGAAGGAGTGGAACTAACTGGATTGCTCTTCTGAAGAGCCAGTGCAGACTTGATGGGCTAAATGGCCTCCTTCTGTGCTGTAAGGCTCTACCATTCTATGGAAGAGCATAGCATGAGCTGGGTGGTGGGACAGGGATGGAAGATAACGTGGTGCACACAAGGGGAATCCAACCTGGAGCCTGGTTCTTTGGAATCATTGAAGTAACCAAGTGAGCCAATATTAGTCTGGGTGCAAAGTGGCAGATTTTCAGAGCTTAGGCCCAGGCAGCTGAAGGCACAGCTGCCAAGATGGAAACTGGGGGCTGTGCTAGTGGTCAGAACTGGAAGGGTGCGGAGATCTCGGAGAGTTGTGGGGCTGGAGGAGATGGCTGGGGTGGGGATGGGTGCGAGGCCACGGAGGGATTTATAAACACGCATGAGAATTTTAAAATCATGACATTGTTAGACTGGGAACCAATGTAGGTCAGTGAGGAGGAGGTGATAGGGGAACAGAACCTACTGCAAGTTGACAGAGGGTAGAATGTCGGGGGTTAGAGGGTGGCCAGGGATGGACAGAGTGCATTGGGACAGTCAAGTCTAGAGGTAACAAAGGGTTAGGAAGATGGGAATACACTGAAATGGGCAGAGTCAGGCGATGTTACAGGAAATGGTCAGTCTTAGTGATGCTGCAGATCCAGGGTGAGAAGCTCAGTTCAAGGCCAAATGTGACAGTAAGGTAGCAAATAGACTGCTTCAGCACCAGACAGCTGCAGGGAGAAGGATGGAGCTGGTAGCTCGGGGACAGAGTTTGTGATGGGGAAGGAAGACAATTGCAATATTTAATTGGAGGGGACTTCTGATTCACCCTGACAAAGTCATTCACTGTTGGGTCTGAATAACAGCTGGGGCAGTTGGGAGATTAAACCCATCACCAAGTGTAGTTTGTCTACATGCGTAGCATCACTCTGCGCGTGACTCTACCTGAGGCTGTCGACGAGATCACTTAGCTGTTCCAGCAACTCCTGACTGACGAGAGGATGTCCTCGCACCAACTCCTGGACGTTCTTCAACTTCTCCTCCAGCTCCTGCAGCTGGCGGTTTGATCCCCCGCTCACCCCAGACATTGTAATCCGATGCACTGTCGCCTTGAGGGAACGCAGCAGCTCCCCCAGACGCCTAATTTCCTCATCCCACAAATCGAAGCAGGCGTGACAGCGAGTGCAGCTTGGGAACCGCCCGTGGTAACCACGGTTACACTGGTCACACTGTGAGCCTGTGAAACCCTCTTTGCAGAAGCAGAAACCTGTAGAACGGTTGCACTGATGTGTCTCCGAACCGTCTGGATCACAGACACAAGCTGTGGAGAGAGGAGAAGACATTCAGATGCTCAAGATGCTGCTTCCCCTGATTCTATTGTGCTCATCACGGAGCAGGAGCTCGTGGAATGGAATACTTAATATTTCACTGCACCACTGTCATCATTGACACTGCACAGGATTAATACAGAGTAAAGGTCCCTTTACACTGTCCCCATCAAACGCTCCCAGGGCAGGTACAGCACGGGGTTAGATACAGAGTAAATCTCCCTCTACACTGTCCCCATCAAACACTCCCAGGACAGGTACAGCACGGGGTTAGATACAGAGTAAAGCTCCCTCTACACTGTCCCCATCAAACACTCCCAGGACAGGTACAGCACGGGGTTAGATACAGAGTAAATCTCCCTCTACACCGTCCCCATCAAACACTCCCAGGACATGTACAGCACAGGATTAATACAGAGTAAAGCTCCCTCTACACTGTCCCCATCAAACACTCCCAGGGCAGGTACAGCACGGGGTTAGATACAGAGCAAAACTCCCTCTACACTGTCCCCATCAAACGCTCCCAGGACAGGTACAGCACCGGGTTAGATACAGAGTAAAGCTCCCTCTACACTGTCCCCATCAAACACTCCCAGGGCAGGTACAGCACGGGGTTAGATACAGAGCAAAACTCCCTCTACACTGTCCCCATCAAACGCTCCCAGGACAGGTACAGCACGGGGTTAGATACAGAGTAAAGCTCCCTCTACACTGTCTCCATCAAACACTCCCAGGACAGGTACAGCACGGGGTTAGATACAGAGTAAATCTCCCTCTACACTGTCCCCATCAAACACTCCCAGGACAGGTACAGCACGGGGTTAGATACAGAGTAAATCTCCCTCTACACTGTCCCCATCAAACACTCCCAGGACAGGTACAGCACGGGGTTAGATACAGAGTAAAGCTCCCTCTACACTGTCCCCATCAAACACTCCCAGGACAGGTACAGCACGGGGTTAGATACAGAGTAAATCTCCCTCTACACTGTCCCCATCAAACACTCCCAGGACAGGTACAGCACGGGGTTAGATACAGAGTAAATCTCCCTCTACACCGTCCCCATCAAACACTCCCAGGACAGGTACAGCACGGGGTTAGATACAGAGTAAATCTCCCTCTACACTGTCCCCATCAAACACTCCCAGGACAGGTACAGCACGGGGTTAGATACAGAGTAAAGCTCCCTCTACACTGTCCCCATCAAACACTCCCAGGGCAGGTACTGCACAGGGTTAGATACAGAGTAAACCTCCCTCTACACTGTCCCCATCAAACACTCCCAGGACAGGTACAGCATGAGGTTAGATACAGAGTAAAGCTCTCTCTACACTGTCCCCATCAAACACTCCCAGGACAGGTACAGCACGGGGTTAGATACAGAGTAAAGCTCCCTCTACACTGTCCCCATCAAACACTCCCAGGACAGGTACAGCATGAGGTTAGATACAGAGTAAAGCTCTCTCTACACTGTCCCCATCAAACACTCCCAGGACAGGTACAGCACGGGGTTAGATACAGAGTAAAGCTCCCTCTACACTGTCCCCATCAAACACTCCCAGGACAGGTACAGCACAGAGTTAGATAGAGTGTAAAGCTCCCAGTTTCTCCAAGTCTTTTGGTGCTCCCAGCAAATCCCATTGTTCTGTTTAGTTTACAATGACTGTTGACAGTTGCCTCACCCTGTTGGTTAACAAGGAAAGTGGGATGGAATGTGCCCAGCCCTCCTGGCAATGTCAGGAGGTGCTTCTTTTCCCTAGGGAATATTGAGCTTCTGTGGTAGGCTGGTGCCTATTCACTGAGTCCCTTCGATTGAGGGCTGGACCAGTTTCTCTCAGGGTGAAGATCACATTGTACCAGAGGTAATATTAATCAGTCCCAGAATCACAGAATCACACTGTGCAGAAGAGGCCCTTCTGCCCATCGAGTCTGTGCCGACACGTGAGAAACACCTGACCTGCCTACCTAAACCCATTTACCAGCACTTGGCCCATAGCCTTGAATGTTATGAGGTGCCAAGTGCTCATCCAGGTGCTTTTTAAAGGATGTGAGGCAACCCGTCTCCACCACCCTCCCAGGCAGCGCATTCCAGACCCTCACCACCCTCTGGGTAAAAAAGTTTTTCCTCACATCCCCCCAAAACCTCCTGCCCCTCACCTTGAACTTATGCCCCCTTGTGACTGACCCTTCAACTAAGGGGAACAGCTGCTCCCTATCCACCTTGTCCATGCCCCTCATAATCTTGTACACCTCGATCAGGTCACCCCTCAGTCTTCTCTTCTCCAGTGAAAACAACCCAAGTCTATCCAACCTCTCTTCACAACTTAAATGTTTCATCCCAGGCAACATCCTGGTGAATCTCTTCTGCACCCCCTCCAGTGCAGCACTCCATTGCACTCTCTTATGGTTTGTATCTTTGGAAGAACTCCACTGATGCCAGACGTTCCCACCCTTCCCGTGAAGTCTGCATTCCTGAGTTCTGGATTCCTTACCCTGACATGACAGCCCGGGGTTTCCCCAGTAACCTTCCCGGCATTCTGAGCAGGTCCGACCTCCAAATCCTGGACGACACTCACACTGACCTGTGAACTGAGCAACACCAACAGGAATCATCAACAAGCTGAGGAACAGTCACAATTACAGAGGTGGTGGGGGGGAGGGGGGGTGGAGAAGGGAGGGAGGGAGGGGACGTGAGTAGAGAATTCAGTGCCAGGGCCATCGCAGTGATTCAGTCGTTTGTGAAACCGGCTTCTCGCAACTTTAAACAGGTCCAGCTGTAACCGAGAGAAGGGGCAATTTTAACCTTGCTGGGTCAGCTGGGGGAAGTTAAAATCATCCTGAACACACAAGGGATAAGGGGTGGCTCACTGGATAGGTAGCTTGCGCCTTAGAGTCAGAAGGTCCCCGAAGCAATCCCGATGCCAGAGACCTGAACCACACAATCCAGACTGAAACTCAGTGCAGTACTGAGGGAGTTCTGCACTGTCGGAGGGTCAGTACTGAGGGAGTGCTGCACTGTCAGAGGGTCAGTACTGAGGGAGTGCTACACTGTCAGGGGTTTAGTACTGAGGGAGTTCTGCACTGTCGGAGGGTCAGTACTGAGGGAGTGCTGCACTGTCAAAGGGTCAGTACTGAGGGAGTGCTGCACTGTCAGAGGGTCAGTACTGAGGAAGTGCCGCACTGTCAGAGGGTCAGTACTGAGGGAGTGCTAAACTGTCAGAGGGTCAGTAGTGAGGGAGTGCTACACTGTCAGGGGTTTAGTACTGAGGGAGTTCTGCACTGTCGGAGGGTCAGTACTGAGGGAGTGCTGCACTGTCAGAGGCTCAGTACTGAGGCAGCGCTGCACTGTCAGAGGGTCAGTACTGAGGGAATGCTGCACTGTCAGAGGGTCAGTACTGAGGGAGTGCTGCACAGTCAGAGGGTCAGTACTGAGGGAGTGCTGCACTCTCAGAGGGTCAGTACTGAGGGAGTGCTGCACTGTCAGAGGGTCAGTACTGAGGGAGTGCTGCACTCTCAGAGGGTCAGTTCTGAGGGAGTGCAGCACTGCCACAGAGTCAGTACTGAGGGAGTGCTGCACTGTCAGAGGTTCAGTATTGAGGGAGTTCTGCACTGAGGGAGGATCAGTACTGAGGGAGTGCTGCACTGTCAGAAGGTCAGTACTGAGGGAGTGCTGCCCTGTCGGAGGGTCAGTAATAAGGGAGTGCTGCCCTGTCAGAGGGTCAGTACTGAGTGAGTGCTGCACTGTCAGAGGGTCAGTACTGAAGGAGTGCTGCACTGTCAGAGGGTCAGTATTGAGGGAGTGCTGCACTGTCAGAGGGTCAGTACTGAGGGAGTGCTGCACTGTCAGAGGGTCAGTACTGAGGGAGTGCTGCACTGTCAGAGGGTCAGTACTGAGGGAGTGCTGCACTGTTAGAGGGTCAGTACTGAGAGAGTGCTGCACTGTCAGAGGGTCAGTACTGAGGGAGTGCTGCACTGTCAGAGGGTCAGTACTGAGGGAGTGCTGCACTGTCAGAGGGTCAGTACTGAGGGAGTGCTGCACTGTTAGAGGGTCAGTACTGAGAGAGTGCTGCACTGTCAGAGGGTCAGTACTGAGGGAGTGCAGCAGTTTCGGCGGTGTTGTATTTCATTTGGGATATGATACTTTGAGGCCCTGCCTACCCAGTTATATGGGCATAAAATATCTCAAGGCCTCTGTTGGAACAGTGTTTGATGAGGACAGTATAGAGGGAGCTTTACTCTGTATCTAACCCCGTGCTGTACCTGTCCTGGGAGTGTTTGATGGGGACAGTGTAGAGGGAGCTTTACTCTGTATCTAACCCTGTGCTGTACCTGTCCTGGGAGTGTTTGATGGGGGCAGTGTAGAGGGAGATTTACTCTGTATCTAACCCTGTGCTGTACCTGTCCTGGGAGTGTTTGATGGGGGCAGTGTAGAGGGAGATTTACTCTGTATCTAACCCCGTGCTGTACCTGCCCTGGGAGTGTTTGATGGGGACAGTGTAGAGGGAGTTTTACTCTGTATCTAACCCCGTGCTGTACCTGTCCTGGGAGTGTTTGATGGGGACAGTGTGGAGGGAGCTTTACTCTGTATCTAACCCCGTGCTGTACCTGTCCTGGGAGTGTTTGATGGGGACAGTGTAGAGGGAGCTTTACTCTGTATCTAACCCTGTGCTGTACCTGTCCTGGGAGTGTTTGATGGGGGCAGTGTAGAGGGAGATTTACTCTGTATCTAACCCCGTGCTGTCTCTGTCCTGGGAGTGTTTTATGGGGACTGTGGGATGACTGAGAAGTGTAAACTGGGTGAATTTTTAAATTACAATTGGCAGTAGATATATAGCATTCTGAACTATATAACGCTGAAAACATTCATTAAAAACGTTTCCAAATATTCTATTGATCACTGGAAAGCTGAAATTGTAAAATATAACTGAAATAAATTCTGTGAAGAGGAACCAGAAAGTTGGGAATATTTACCATGTTGCAGAGCGGTGTGTGAGAATGTTCCGGATTGCACCCACAGGGCTCACAGCCTTGTAAACTGCCAAAGTTCCAGTAATTGGGTTCGCACTGGTCACAGTTTATTCCGATGACGTTCTCCCTGCAGGGACAGTGTCCGCTAATTCTGTCACAGTGACAGATATCTCTGGGGTTACACTGGCGCTCCAGTGTACCCTGAATGTTACACGTACAGCCTGAGGTGATGATAAACAAACAGCAACGTTATCTCCTTTAGCGGTGGGCATACCTTTGTGACAATCAGCAACAATTCTAATTTCCCTTTTATTAAGAGATTCTTCACTTCCTTGCCAAATGACATCAGTTCTACACTGTTCTCCAGTCCCACTAGGAACACAGGAACCAGCAGCAGCATTAGATAACACGGGGCCCCTCGAGCCTTCTCCACTATGGCTGATCTTGGGCTTCAACTCCACGTTCCCCCCTTCCCCATATCCTTTGATTCTCCAAGAGACCAAAAAACAATCAATCTGAGCCTTAAAGACACTCAACAATGTGTGCTGCTCAATCCTACTGGTCGACAGCCAAGTGCTATCCTGTGCACTGACCACACTTTCCAGCAATGGCTACTGATCAGTCCGGCTGGCTTACAATTCACAGCACAGAAGGAGGCCATTCAGCCCATCGAGCTTCTGGCATAGCTAGTTCTTCAACTGGAGCCATCTACTCTAAACCCAGTTCTCTATATTCATTTCTAATTCTTCCTTTTCTTGGACTCGCCCAATTCCTTTTAAATGATGATACAATCTCTAACTTACTCTACTCGCCCTGAAGGTGGCAGCTGTGCCTCAGTGGTTACCACACTCCCCTCTAAGTCAGGAAATTGTGCAATGAAGTACTTATCCAGAGACTTGAGCACAAAGTGTTGGTCCACACTTGAGTGCAGTACTGAGGGAGTGCTGCACTGTCAGAGGGTCAGTACTGAGGGAGTGCTGCACTGTCAGAGGGTCAGTACTGAGGGAGTGCTGCACTGTCAGAGGGTCAGTACTGAGGGAGTGCTGCACTGTCAGAGTGTCAGTACTGAGGGAGTGCCGCACTGTCAGAGGGTCAGTACTGAGGGAGTGCTGCACTGTCAGAGGGTCAGTACTGAGGGAGTGCTGCACTGTCAGAGGGTCAGTACTGAGGGAGTGCTGCACAGTCAGAGGGTCAGTACTGAGGGAGTGCTGCACTGTCAGAGGGTCAGTACTGAGGGAGTGCTGCACTGTCAGAGGGTCAGTACTGAGGGAGTGCCGCACTGTCAGAGGGTCAGTACTGAGGGAGTGCTGCACTGTCAGAGGGTCAGTACTGAGGGAGTGCTGCACTGTCAGAGGGTCAGTACTGAGGGAGTGCCGCACTGTCAGAGGGTCAGTACTGAGGGAGTGCTGCACTGTCAGAGGGTCAGTACTGAGGGAGTGCTGCACAGTCAGAGGGTCAGTACTGAGGGAGTGCTGCACTGTCAGAGGGTCAGTACTGAGGGAGTGCCGCACTGTCAGAGGGTCAGTACTGAGGGAGTGCTGCACTGTCAGAGGGTCAGTACTGAGGGAGTGCTGCACAGTCAGAGGGTCAGTACTGAGGGAGTGCTGCACTGTCAGAGGGTCAGTACTGAGGGAGTGCTGCACTGTCAGAGGGTCAGTACTGAGGGAGTGCTGCACTGTCAGAGGGTCAGTACTGAGGGAGTGCTGCACTGTCAGAGGGTCAGTGCTGAGGGAGTGCTGCACTGTAAGAGGGTCAGTACTGAGGGAGTGCTGCACTGTTGGAGGTTCCATCTTTTAAATTAAACGATAAACCGAGGTCTCATCTGCCACTGAGGAAAATGTAAAAGATCCCATTGACAGTTGGATAAGGGGGAGTTTTTAAAAATTGTTTTATGGGACGTGTGCCTTGCTCACAAGACCAGCATTTGTTTTCCATCCTTGTGCTGCCATTTCAGAGTCAACCACATCGCTGTGGGTCTGGAGTCACATGTAGGCCAGACCAGGTAAGGTTGGTAGATTTCCTTCCCTATAGGACATTAGTGAACCAGATGGGTTTTTACAATAATTGATAATTGTTTAAAATCACAATTACTGAGAATCGCTTTCATTTTGAGATTTATTAATTGAATTTAAAATCTACCAGATGCCACGGTGGGATTTGAACCTGGTCCCCAGAGCATGAACCTGGAGTCTCTGGATTACTAGTCCAGCAACGTTACCCCTACACCACCATGACCCCCCTGAGCTCACTCTGTCCTGGTCAATATTTTCCCTCATCCAACACCTCAAAGCAGATTATCTGGTCATTATCACATTGCTGTTTGTGGGATCTTGCTGTGTGCCAGTTAGCTGCTGAGTTTCCTACATTACAGCAGTGATTACACTTCCAAAAGTCATTCATTGGCTGTAAAGAACTTTGGGACATCCTGAGACTGTGAGAGGCACGATAGAATTGCAAGGCCTTCTCTCATTCTTTAAAACAGTCTCTGTTCTCATAACCCACTGAGAGAAAAATAAAAGCAAAAATAAAACCCTTCACTTCCCTTTGGTCCACGCCCTCTTCACCCCTTCAGAATCTTTCATCCTTTTGTAACCTTGGCTATTGGGTACCCTTTAACCTTCACTGCTCCTTGCCTGGACATATGAACAAATGAATTAGGAGCAGGCGTAGGCCATTGGGCCCCTCGAGCCTGCTCCACCATTGCGTCTGTTCACTCGCTCAGGTTACAACACAAACCAATGGTGGATGGTCCATGATGGCAGTAAACACTGAATTACGCGGGCCCTCCCCCCAAAAACCTGCCCCGTACTCACGCCTGCAGTCCTGCTGGAGGGGATTGCCATAGTAACCGGCCTTGCAGGCTTCGCAGTGACCTCCATCCGTGTTGTACAGACACTTCAAGCACTGGCCCGTGCGTGGGTGACAGGAACCTGGATCAGTCACGTCGATGTTATTGTTGCACTGACAGGGCCAACACCTCCCTCCGGGCACCTCAGGGTTACCATAGTAACCAGGTGAACACATGTCACAGCGAGATCCTATATTAGTGGAATCAAGTAAAGAAGCTCTTGATTCACAAAATTTACTTCCTCAATAAAAATTTGGATAAACAGAGAGAGATAGTGACTGAACACTCACTCCCTCCCCCACCGACGCACAGCAGCAGCAGCGTGTGTACCATCTACAAGATGCACTGCAGCAACTCACCAAGGCTCCTTCAACAGCACCTTCCAGACCCGTGACCTCATAACTGTACCTGTCCACAGCACAGACAATCCAGGATCAATGCTGAAAGCTTTCAACATTATATTTCTTGTTTGGCGCTGAGTATTTAATTTATTTTATTTATTTATCAGACACTTAGTGACTCCAGGAATGCAACGTGTGGAACACACTCTCATCACTCAGTATATGCACAGGACCCTGGATTTCAATTTCATGTTTCCATTAAATGCCACTAGAGTGAGCTAGGAGACTCATTCCAGTTCCTCATCACAAAGGTCCAGATAGAAGGGGAGATGCAGTGCCTGAATGTAAAGCTACAGCCTGCTCCTGAAAAACCTGAACAGTGATTTTTGTTTTAAAGTTATAAAATCACAGGATAATTAAGGATGAGCAAGGGCACTCAGCCCATCTTAACTCAGGTTAACACTGCAATATAGAGTTACTCCTCCAAACTGCGAATGCCCTCATTCAATATTTAATCCAGGTGCAGGGAGTAGCATTATAAAGTTTGCAGATGATATGAAACTTGGCAAAAAATTGCTAATGATGAGGATAGTTAGAGGCTTCAAGGTGACATGAAATCATGAAATAGGTAGCAGATGGAGCTCATTAGAGATGTTGTGAGGTGTTCCACTTTAGTGGGACTAATATGAAAAGACAGTGAACTATAAATGGGGTGATTCTGTAAATTGTAGATTAGCAGAGAAACCCTGGTGTACACAATCCTCAAAGGTGGCAGGGAAAGTTGATAAAGTGATTTAAAAAAACATATAGGTTACTTGGGTTTATAAATAAAGGAATGGAATAGAAAAGCAAGGAGATCATGCTAGAACTTTATAAATCATTGGTTAGGCCTCAGCTGGAATTTTGTGGACATTCCTGATCCCACACTTCAGGGAAGATATAAAGGCCTTAGGAAGGGTCCAGGTGAGGTGTATCAGGATGTGACCACGGATGAGGGGCTTCAGTTATGAGGAGAGATTGGAAAAGTTAGGAGGGTTGAGTTTCTATATCTGCTTTACACAAACTCACCAGTCTCACACCAGGACTGGTAAACTATACATAGGCTCAGTTTATTTGAAGATACAGTACAAAATGGCTCAGAAGACAGATCCACTTTATGGATTCAGCAACCATTATTACTCACAAGGACAGCACAGTTGCAATTCCTACACACACACACTACTCGCTGCCGACCACATACTGCTCTACAGGCTGGCTACTTGCTCATTAAAGTGATATCACAACAAGGACTGTTCCCCTTGGAACCAAGATGGTTATGAAGTGACCTAGCAGAAATCTGTTTTCAGGATGATCAGAGGTTTTGATAGAGTACTTTGAAAATAACGATTCCCTCTGGTGAGTGGGTCAATAACCAGAGGGAACGCATTCAAAATCATTGGTGAAAGATCTAGAAGTGAGAGGAGGAGAAATGTTTTCACTCCGTGTTGTTGAGATCGGGGGCGCGCTACCTGAACAGGTGGTACAAGCTGCTTCCATAAATAATTTTGAGAGAGTTGGGCAGGTTCCTGAGGATGAGAAACTTACAGGATTGAAGGATTGAGGACATAAAACAGGTTCATGGGACTAAGCATGACAGCTCTTTCAAAGAGCTGGCATTGGCATGATGGGCTGAAAGGCCTTGTCCTGTGCTGTAAGTTTCTATGATTCTACCTATGGCTCTTATGAATTCTCGGTCCTCAAGGTGTTTCATCCAGAGCTCTGTATCACTATCTCCCCATGACACGTATCTTGCTGCTTGGATTATATACTCACACATCCTATCGGGTTAATTGTTAATAAAATTTTACAGCACAAAAAGATCTCATTCAGCCCATCATGCCGGCGCTGGCTCCTTGAAAAACTTATTCAATTAATCCCACTCCCCCTGTTCTTTTCCCATATCCACGTAAATATTTCCCATTCAAAGTATTTATCCAATTCCATTTTGAAAGTTATGATTGAATCTGCTTCCACCGCCCTTTCAGGCAGCGCCTTCCAGATCAGAACTCACTGCACGATATGTCTTTTCTTTGTGGCACTCTGGCTTTTTGCCAGTTACCCTTTTTAATTATCACGGGAAAAGCTGATGGAGTCGAACTTACCTGCGTAGCCTGCTTTACAGTAGCACACAATCTGATTTGAGTCAAGGTCAGCGTGACACGAGCTGCTATGGTAGTTGTCACCTCCTGGATAATCTGGACATGGGCAGGGGCGGCACTGTTCTCCAGACCCCAAAACTGGGTTTCCATAGTAACCATCAGAACATCTGTGTGAAGTCACATGTTAACATAAAAATTTTCAGCAAAAAAATAGGAGCTGGAAAGACCTGGAACGAATGAGTTTATACTTCAGGCTATTTTTAAAATGATTTACACTGGCTGGTTACTGTGCACCAGGCTGACTCAATGTAATAAACTGAAAACCGTGCATCAGCTAAAAATTGTCATCACAAGTTGCAGTGAATCATACCCAGGGCTAACATTACTAACATGGACAGTTCTGCCCCAGGTGGATGTAAAAGATCAAACTGCACCACTTCAAAATGAGTAGGTGAGTTCTGTCCTGTGTCAATGTTTGAACCTTGATCAACAGCACAAATAAACAGATTATTAGCTTGTTGTTGCTTGTGGGAGCTTCCTGTGCACAAATTGGCTGCCACATTTCCTTTATTATAACAGTGACTACACTTCAAAAGCACTTCATTGGCAGTAAAGCACCCTGGGACGCACTGAGGCGATGCTATATAAATGTGAATCTTTCTGAGTCAGTGATAGGGGAGAGCGTACAAGGGAATGTATCATTGACTCTACCCACCCATTCACTCCCCTTCCACATTTTGATATTCTACTGATGATCTTCAATTTATGGCCTTCAGTTACCTAAGCCCTACTCTCACGGTTTTGAAGCCTCCAAGAAATAGAACGGCCAATTTGCACACAGCAAACAACCCAAGCAGCAATGATCAGATATCTGTTTTTTTTTAGTGATGTAGGTTTCAGGGAAGGAGCATTTTATCAGAATTTTATTTTGCAAAGGGCACATTGGGAAGTGGGATGTCTGATTATAAACCACGATGGTAATTCAATGATGCAGTGACTGTTTTCCGGATATTTAATGGACATTATAGAAGCCAACTATGGAGAGGCCTTGCATGTGTTCAGACTGATCAGAATGGCATATACACCTTCTGAATAGTGTATACACCATGCTTCCCAGATGATGCAAAGGTAAGGCCCATCAGAGGTTTAGCGTCTATTTAAAGCCTCACTGAGAAAGTGGGTTGTGATTACAATGGAACTCAAATTCATAGTTAAGGAGATTGGCTTTTGAGGCCCCTGCATTGTTCCTGTTCCTCAATATTTCAACTTTCTGAAAACTAAAGTGTAAAAGGTAACAAGAAAATCTCTGGCCAACCCAGGTGTAGATGACTGACCTCTCACAGTGGTGTCCGCATGTGTTGTCCCTACAGTTCACACAAGCCCCTGTTTGGGAGTCGCACTCCTCGGAGTGACCATTGCATTGGCACGGATGGCAATTTGGAAAGCCCCAATGTTGTGGGTAACACTCGTCACACTGGCGACCCCTTGCCCCTGATCGGCACTGACATTGACCGGTGGTCTGGTCACACATGCTGTGGATCGATCCTTCAGGGCTACAACTACAAGCTGTGGGAGAGAAGGCAGAAGGTGTCACTAAATCTTCATCAATAAACAATGTAGGAAACTTCAGCCCTCCTCAGTTTCTCAAATGGACAAATATAACAACTTGGATCAAGGAGCATGCAGAAGCTGCATTACACTTTTTAAACCTGCTCCTTATAAAACCCCATGTACACTCTCCCCTATCACTGACTCTACCCACCCATTCACTCCCCTCCCACATCCCCATGTACACTCTCCCCTATCACTGACTCTACCCACACATTCACTCCCCTCCCACATCCCCATGTACGCTCTCCCCTATCACTGACTCTACCCACACATTCACTCCCCTCCCACATCCCCATGTACACTCTCCCCTATCACTGACTCTACTCACCCATTCACTCTCCTCCCACATCCCCATGTACACTCTCCCCTATCACTGACTCTACCACCCATTCACTCCCCTCCCGCATCCCCATGTACACTCTCCCCTATCACTGACTCTACCCACCCATTCACTCCCCTCCCACATCCCCATGTACACTCTCCCCTATCACTGACTCTATCCACTCATTCACTCCCCTCCCACATTCCCATGTACACTCTCCCCTATCACTGACTCTACCCACCCAAGAAAATTAATTTATTTTCTCACTTGAAGCTGATTATTATAACATTGTCACGCTGTCTGGATTGTGGGTGTCGCTGGCAATTCCTGGCGATGCTGGGCTTTCTTTTTGAGCCACAGGCAGTGGGTTTGGTGCTTGCTATAGAGGGCAGTTTAGAGTCAACCACATTGTTCTGGGACTGGAGTCACAGGCTAGAGCAGGTAAGGACAGCATGATGCCTTCTTCCTCCAATGGGACATTAATGAACCAGATGGGTTTATACAAAAATCGGACAAGTTCTTGGTTACTTTTACTAAGGGCTTTTTACTGAGAGAACTTTTAAACTCAAGTTAAAATTCTCAAACAGCCCGTGGTGTGTTTTAAAGTCACACTCTTTGGATTATTAATCCATCACACCACTTTACCTTTCTGCTCACAGTTTCTGTCAAATACCTGCACTATCCCCGACATCCTGAACATTTCAATGACTGGGATTATGTTCTCTCTTCAATCATTTTATCCCATTCCATGAACCTGACACTACCGCCATGCATTCTTATCTACAAGCTGGAGATACAACACTGCCTGACCCTTGTTCAGAGTTTCTTCATCTAATCAGCAACAATATGCATTTATATAGCGCCATTAACATAATACAAACACACAAAAATTGAAACTTACGAGAGCAGCCATTGGGTCCAAAGCCATAGTAGTCAGGAGCACACTGGTCACAGCGCTGGCCAATCACATTGCTCTTACACTGACACTGTCCTCCGATCTTCTCACACACGGAGCTGGTGGAACCTTGTGGGTCGCACTGGCAAGCTGGAAATCAGAGATCAGAAAGATCGACAACAAAATTCTCTCAACACCCAATACCAGGAGTTTTGCAGAACAAGTCCATTCTGCCCAACAAGCTTTCTTCATCCATTCACAGGACGTTTGTGTCACTGGTAAGGCTGGATTTATTGCCATTGTCTACTTGTTCTTGAGAACGTGGCAATGCTCTGCTTTCTTGTATAAAACTGAATGGCTAAGCAGGGCTAGTTCAGGGGTAACCACATTGCCGTGGGTCTGGAGTCACCTATAGGCCAGACTGGGTGAGGATGGCAGATTTCCTTCCCTAAGGTGGGGGGCATTAGTGAAACAGATGGATTTTTTAGAACAATCCAACAGATTCATAGTCACCTTTATTGCAAGGAGCTTTTTATTCCAGGTTTATTGAATTAAATTTAAATTCTCCAGCTGCCATGGTGAGATTTGAACTCATGTCCCTGATTCCTAGCCCAGTAATATAACCAACGTGCTGCTGCACCTATACATGTCATCCAGATGCCACCAATTATCTCTTTCGCAATGTCCACCTCAATGTTCTTTCCTGCTGGTTACCTGCGTCTTGATTCCCCTTCACTTCCTTCCTCACTCCCCTTGTATATTGGTTGTTCAGTGATCGGGTGAGGCTTCCAGTCTGCGTCATACATTTTCCCTTGGGGCTGCTTCTTGATTCAGAGCCTCCCCTGTGAATAGCCACAGAGACGGGCAGAAGGCAGGCGCAGGTCCAGGTTTTCGCTCCCGGGTAGGGTGCGCGGAGATGGGTGTTGTGTGTGGTGGGGGGGGGGGGGGCGGGTTTCCTGGCTCAGTGAACCCGACCTTTAAAAATGGCCTCCCACAGTTGGGGTTTTTGTTCCGGGGAGTGGGCTGGATAGGACGTTGGGCCCGCTTCCCCCCCAGGGAATGAATGCAGAGGCTGCCGGGTTCAGAGGCAGGACAGGCAGAAGGGTTGCCTCTTGCTCTGGCACTTCAAGTTGTTTAAAAAAAGATTAAATTAAAAACAGCCCTCCATCCCTCATCCTCCAAACACTCCCCATACCACCTTATTCCCTCATCCACCCCATGGTCATTCAAACCCCCCATGCCCATTGCCCGCTCATACCCCCTGTGTCCCCCACAATCCCATGGCCCTTTTTTTTTGCTCGTTGATGGGATGTGGGTGTCACTGTCAAGGCCAGCATTTATTGCCCATCCCTAATTGCCCTGTTCAGAGGGTGTTTAAGAGTCAACCACAATGCTGTGGGTTTGGAGTCACATGTAGGCCAGACCAGGTAAGGACTGCAGATTTCCTTCTGTGAAGGGCATTAGATAACCAGATGGGTTTTCACAACAATTGGCAATGGTTTCATGGTCATTATTGGACTGCTAATTCCAGATTTCTATTGAATTCAAATTCCACCATCTGCTGTGATGGGATTTGAACCCAGGTTCCCAGACCACTACCCTAGGTCTCTGGATTACCAGTCCAGTGACAATACAGCTATGCCACCAGCTCCCCTTTATAGCCCTGTGCCAGCTGAGTGCCAACTCACGGCCTCACCCACCACCCTTTGCCCTTATTCCCTCCATACCAACTTACCTAGTATCCTTTGGTCAGCTTGACAGTTTCTTGACAGCTTAATAGTTCTTTGACAGTTGCTTGACAGCTTCGACAGCTCCAATGAGTTTATGCACTTTTTACACACAATCATGTTTACTTTTAACAATCCGAAAGGGTGCCTCACTTCTCCCAAATGTGTCCCGGGACCTGTCCAAAGGGTTACACTGTCTATCCAAACGAATCCACCAAGTTCAGACCTCCTCTTACCTGGTTTAATCTCCACATGCCAAGTTTCACACTCCTGGCCTACAGAAATCCCACTTCAGTGTAGGCAGCTGATGAGTTAAAGGGCTTGCTGCCTCAGTAAACCGAGCATTCATGAACTCCAGCCCGATTCCAGTCCTGCCTCATGAAAATAGGAAATTTTCAGGAGGCGGGGCTTAGAATTCCTGACCCTTTCCGGGATTTTCACCAAGGTGGAGAGCCTCTGCATCGTAGCAAAAATCTGGGCTGCAGAATCCAAAGGTCGATAATTTTATGTTCAACTGCCAGGCGTAAATTTGAACACCTGTGATCAGCGTGAGAGGATATAATTACCCCACTATAATTACCCACTGCTGGAACAATATCCCTGTCTTAGAGCAAGGAGGAGGAATTAATTAGGCTTCCCACTCCTGATAACTGATCAGTAACCCTGGCTGCTGATTGTCCTCAACCTGTCCTCATTGTTTATCTCTTAGGATTTGGGTAATGAGGGAGCGTGGGCCTTGTGACAAGTACAAATGGACACTGTGGCTCTGGAGTGACACTCGCACTTGATGTGCCTTGAAAATATGGACTCTGCGGGTTCTTTGTGTTACAGAATAGACCTCAGGTCATCAGTGCCCAGTAATGTGGAGCCGAGAATCCTCTTTCAAATATTTATTCTTTCAATGGGATGGCAAGACCAGCATTTGTTGCCCGTCCCTAATTACCCTCAAACTGAGTGGCTGGCTTGGCCATTTCAGAGGGAGGTTAAGAGTCAACCACATTGCTGTGGGTCTGGAGTCACGTGTAGGCGAAGCCGGGTAAGGATGGTAGGTTTTCTTCCCTAAAGGACATTGGCCGGAATTTTCCAGCCCCCCCCCAACCTCCCCATGGCGGGGTCAGCGAGCCATTGCAATCTCCATTCAGATGGGTGGGACCGGAAGGGGGTGGAAAATTCTGGCGATTGGTGAACCAAATGGGCTTTTACAACAATCGCTGAGAGTAACAGGGTCACCATTACTGGCATTAGCTTTGCATTACAGACTTCATTAATCGTATGTAAATTCCACCAGCTGCTAAGGTGGGATTGAACCTGTGTCCCCACCCCCAACCCCTCTCCACCCTCCCTACCTTCTCAAGGGTAATTATGAATGGGCAATAAGTGCTGGCCTAGCCAGGGACACCCACATCCTGTAAACGAATTTAACCAAGTACATTAACCTGAGCCTCTGCATTACTAATCAGTGACATGGCCACTAGGCCAATATCTCCCCCATCCAGGATGTGAAAGTACAAGGAAACTATCTCCTCTGGTAGGGGAGTCCAGAACAGGGGGACATCATCTTAAAATGAGGGCCAGGCCATTCAGGGATGATGCCAGGAAGCACACAGTTTTCACACAGAGCGGGGTAGAAATCTGGAACTCTCTCCCCCCCACCCCGAAAAAAAAAACACTGTGGATTCTGGGGGTCAGTTGGAAATTTAAAGGCTGAGTTTGATAGATTGATTGATTTTGTTGGGTAACTTTATTGAGGAATTTGGAGGAGAGGTGGATAAATGGGATACAGGTCAGATATGATCTAAACATGTGGCACAACAGACTCTTGGGGCTGAATGGCCTCCTCCTGTCCATGTGAGGTACATTGTCTGGATTCAGCCAGGTCTCGCAGGGTGGAGTTCCAAGAGCAAAAGCTCTGCTTTTCAGTAAGATTTATGAGGAATTTCCCCACCCGGACAGGGACGGACGAGTTCCTAATGGGAAGGGAAGGCTTTGCAATGGATGGAGAAGGACTTGAAGCCACGGGGCCTGAGAGACTAAGTTAGTACCTGACAGAGTAAAGATTAACTCATCCCCTGCCCACTCCACCAACCCCCCCCCCCCACCCCCAACCTAGTGGTGAACCCTTACAGCTCAGCATCTCACCATGAGGGAATAACAACTCCTGATTCTCGGAGCCGAAATGTACAGTTCAGAGCAGCCACAGACCTGAGAGCATGGGAGAATGTTAACTCTCTGTGCCCAGAATGGAGAAAAAGAATTTGCATTCCTACAGCCCTTTTCCCAACCTCAAGACATCCAAAGCACTTTACAGCCAATGAAATACCTTTTGCGGTGTAGTTACTGTTGCAATGTAGGAAACACAGTTTGTGCACAGCAAGCTCCCACAAACAGTACCACATTAATGGCTAGATCATCTGTTTTAGTGATGTTGGTTGAGGGATAAATACTGGTCCCAGGACACCTGGGACTCTTCTTCAAAGAAGTGCTTATGGGATCTTTTATGTCCAGCTGAGAGGGCAGACAGGACCTCAGTTTATCATCTCAGCTGAGAGACAGGCTGGCCCTAATGCTCCCTCGGCACTACCTTGGCAATCTCAGCCTGGATTATGAGCTCAAGTGTCCAGCCTGGGCCATGAATCCATGACTGTCTGACTCAGAGGTGAGAGTACTACTCGCTGAGCCATGGCTGACGTTTTATTTGAAGGTGCAATGAGTCAAGTAAACCCACTTCCCTCTCTCCCTATAATAAAACACGGGGTGGAATTCAGGATCAGGAAAGCAGATGGCTTTACACTGACACTGCACATTGATTTTCACTCAAAGTTGTCTTACTTACAGAGAGCCCCATCATGCATAATAGCTGAGATGCTGCAGATCAGCCTGACACACATTTCCGCCAACATTGGCATGCTGGCCATCATGAAGGAGTCAAGGCACATGTACCGAACCATCTCCTCACGGTGATGAATTGCAACCGGATCCGTGCCATCAAACCCTGGCAGCTCAGAATACTTGGGCAACAGAACCAGCTGCGGGGAAAGAGAAACCATCAGAACCGGGTCTGGGAAGCAGCAAAGTCTGTAAATTTACCCTTCAGATAACAAACAAGACGTCAAGCTGAAACAAAAACAGAAATACCTGGAAAAACTCAGCAGATCCGGAGAACCTGCCGATGCTGCCAGGACCTGCTGAGTTTTTCCAGGTATTTCTGTTTCTGTTTTCGATTTCCAGCAGCCGCAGTTATTTGTTTTACTGCCTTCAGTCACAGTACAACTGGTTTTAAGCTGCTCTCTCTGGTTAGCTATTTAAGCACAGCCTGTTGATTACCAACACAACATGGACATTATGTAATGATGTCATAGCGTTCTTACAGCAAAATTACCATTCAAAACAAGCTTGTATTTACACAGCACAGCAGCTTTACAGCCAATGAAGTATGGCACTTTGTGAAGTGTGATCGTTGTTATAATGTGGGAGGCATGGCACCCAATTTGCACATAGCAAGTTCCCATAAACAGCAAAGTGAAAACGACCAAGTAATCTGCTTTAGTGATGCTGTTTAAGGGATAAATTATTGGGCCCAGGACACCAGGGTGAACTCCCCAGCTCTTCTTCAAATAGTGGGATCGTTTACAGCACCTGAAAAAGCAGAAAGGGTTTTGGTTTAACATCTCATGCGAAACTGCACGTTGAACAGTGCAGCAAAATCCACCGGTTCTGCGTTGGGAGAGCGAGTCTGAGAGTGAGTGAGAATATTGGGCTCGGCGGGTGAACAGGCGCCTGACCCAGCTGGGCCTAAAGTGACACACGATGGCATCGGGTGAGAGGTTAAAGTGACACACGATGACATCGGGCGAGAGGTTAAAGTGACACACGATGGCATCGGGCGAGCATCCTGACACCATCGCGTACCCCGTGATATTTCGTCCGGTGGGTGTATATTCCAACAGAGGTATACTCCAACAGGGGAGTCAGAGACCGACAATTAAGATCATTAAAAAGGTCATCAATGTCAAATTTCCAAGCTGACGGTGGGCAGGCAGACAAAAATGCCAAGCAGCCTTTGTACTTTTTAGGAAATGTCATCCAGGGGCAGGATGAGGTTTCCTAAAGCAAATGAAAATAAAATTAAAATTTCATGTCCCTGCTCCGTCACATGAGGGGACATGTCTGATGACATTGTTATTTTGTTCATGAAGATTTTTCATCTCCCTCTGTGCTCGGTGTCTCAGGGAGATTGAAGTGCTCTTTCATGCCCGTGCGTGAAGGTTGTGCAAGGCCCACTTGCCCTCCTCCCCCCTGCCCACACAGGCCCGTGCTGAGCCCTGAGGCTCGTGTTCCACGCTGGACGGGTCTTAATGGGCCCACCTGCGTAAAGTCGCACTGCTTCCCGGCCGTCCCCACCCACCCCCGCCAAGGGCAAAATCCTGCCCTATGTGTTCAAGTGTCTGCGGTGGGACTGAAACCAATTAGCTCCCAATTCAGCAGCGAGAGAGCCAACCACTGAGCAAAGAGTGACACCAAACTTCAGCCCCTCACTCTTAATGGGCTACAGGAGGAGGTAATAGATTAAAGGGCATCGGGATGTGCTGGAGAGTGGGATTACACTGGGTGGGATATTAAAGGGTGTGGGAAGCGTGTGGAGCGTGGAATGATTGCATTGGTAACACACACAGTGGAATAACTGATGGAACAGAAGACAAATATAACTCTTGAAAAATCTTTTGTCAGTAAATCTTGTGAGCCTGTTGGAGTATACCCCTATTGGAGTATACCCCTGTTGGAGTATACCCCTGCTGGAGTATACCCCTATTGGAGTATACCCCTATTGGAGTATACTTCTGTTGGAGTATACCCCTGTTGGAGTATACTTCTGTTGGAGTATACCCCTGTTGGAGTATACTTCTGTTGGAGTATACCCCTGTTGGAGCATACCACTGTTGGAGTATACCACTGTTGGAGTATACCCCTATTGGAGTATACCACTGTTGGAGTATACCCCTGTTGGAGCGTACCACTGTTGGAGTATATCCCTGCTGAAGCATACCTCTGTTGGAGTATACCCCTATTGGAGTATACCACTGTTGGAGTATACCGCTGTTGGAGCATACCACTGTTGGAGTATATCCCTGCTGGAGCATACCCCTGTTGGAGTATACCTCTGTTGGAGTATACCCCTATTGGAGTATACCCCTATTGGAGTATACCACTGTTGGAGTATACCCCTGTTGGAGCATACCACTGTTGGAGTATACCCCTGTTGGAGCATACCACTGTTGGAGTATATCCCTGCTGGAGCATACCCCTGTTGGAGTATACCTCTGTTGGAGTATACCCCTGTTGGAATATACACCTGTTGGAGTATACACCTGTTGGAGCATATCCCTATTGATGTATGCCCTTGTTGGAGCATACTCTTGTTGGATCATACCTCTGCTGGAGTATACCTGAATTGGCGCATACCTCTGTTGGACTATACACCTGTTGGAGTATTCACCTGTTGGAGTATTCACCTGTTGTAGTATACCCCTGTTAGAGTATGCTTTTTTTGGTTTGGAGTATAGCCCTGTTGGAGTATACACTTCTTGGAGTATACACAAAGATGCATTAAAGATTAATAGAAAACTAAGTGTTTTCATAAAGGTTTATATTTTGGAAAACAGAAAATCTAGGACATGTTCAGCAATAAGATCAGTATCTGTAAGACAGCTATCGGTTATAATACATCACCAGTTTCTAATTTACCTGCTGGGTAATTCCAGCATTTGTAAATTTTATTTCAGATTTCTGGCATTTGTGATTTTTAAAAAAAATTTTTGCTCTGTATATGTAAAAGGTAAATGCACAGAATGATCTAATGGGGAGTGGTCACTGTACTAAGGTATCAGCAGTTAAGAGAATGACTGAGGCCTTTTAAACACTTACAGAATCCACCAAGATGAAACTGTTTGTGTTCCATCGAGGAGCCCGGAGCCGCTGGTATCTGATGCTAATCTCGTAATGGATGTTGGGCTCAAAGCAGAAAGGTGTTGTAACCATGACATACCTGTAGGGAAAGCAGACAGCCATTCATGGCAAGGGATACCCACACACATCAGAACACATACACTGACTGCCAAAGCGTCATATGCATAAAGTCACCGAGTACTAAGGAATAAAGAAACAAAAGACTTACATTTCTATAGCACCTAGCGCAACCTAAGATGTCCCAAACTGCTTCACAGTGAACGAAGCACTTTTGCGTGCAGTTACTGTATAACGTAGGAAACATGGCAGCCAATTAGTACACAGGAGGATCCCACAAACAGCAATGTGAAAATGATCAGATCATCTGTTTTAGTGATGTTGGTTCAGGGATAAGCAATGGTCAACAAGTCAGGGAGAACTTCCCTACTCTTCAAAATAGTGCCATGAGATGTCCACCTGAGGGGGTAGACAGGGATACCACATAACATCTCATCAGAAATCTGGCACCTGTGAGAGTGCAGCACTCCCTCAGTGCTCCACAGCTGGGGCAGCTTAGACTTTTGTGCATACTTCCTCTTGAGCAAAAATGACTCCTGCTGGATGATACTAAATGCAGGATCGGCTGGCCAGTAACAGTATACACAGGAGTTACTGTCCTGTATAATAAACACAGGAGTTGCAATGCCCTATTACATAATTATTCATCTTCTTATTCTTCTTGTCTCTTATTGTGTCTAGAGACACGTGACAGACAAAGCTCCAGCCTGCGTCTGTTTCTATAGCTCGTTATTTCCTGGAGCATGTCACAAGCCTGTGCCCAGAGGCTGTAGATTCAGCTGGGGGCGGTCAATTCTCATGAACCATGGCTGCCCAGGAGAATCTTGTATTTTTAGTGCCTGCCATAGGCATATTGGGAAGATTTACAGGTTGATAATCAACCTGTTTAACTGCATTATGAACGCAACTTCTGTGTCCATTCAGTCCCAGAGAGGGATTCAGACCCAAGGAATGTGGATCAGGGGCAGGGGCTGCTGTTCTCTGTAATATACACAGGGGCTGCTATTCTCTGTAATATACACGGGGGCCGCTATTAACTGTAATATACACAGGGGCTGCTGTTCTCTGTCATATACACAGGGGCTGCTGTTCTCTGTCATATACACAGGGGCTGCTATTCTCTGTCGTATACATAGGGACTGCTGTTCTCTGTCATATACACAGGGGCTGGTATTCTCTGCAATATACACAGGGGCTGCTATTCTCTATAATATACACAGGGGCTGCTATTCTCTATAATACACACAGGGGCTGCTGTTCTCTGTCAGATACACAGGGGCTGCTATTCTCTGTAATATACACAGGGGCTGCTGTAATCTGTCATATACACAGGGGCTGCTGTTCTCTGTCATATACACAGGGGCTGCTATTCTCTGTAATATAAACAGGGGCTGCTGTTCTCTGTCATATACACAGGGGCTACTGTTCTCTGTCATAAAAACAGGGGCTGCTATTCTCTATAATATACACAGGGGCTGCTATTCTCTATAATATACACAGTGGCTGCTATTCTCTATAATATACACAGGGGATGCTATTCTCTATAATATAGACAGGGGCTGCTGTTCTCTGTCATATACACAGGGGCTGCTATTCTCTGTAATATACACAGGGGCTGCTGTTCTCTATAATATACACAGGGGCTGCTAGTCTCTGTAATATACACAGGGGCTGCTGTTCTCAGTCGTATACACAGGGGCTGCTGTTATCTGTCATATACACAGGGGCTGCTATTCTTTGTAATATACACAGGGGCTGCTATTCTCTATAATATACTCAGGGGCTACTATTCACTATAACAGACACAGGGGCTGCTATTCTCTATAATATACACAGGGACTGCTATTCTCTATAATATACTCAGGGGCTACTATTCACTATAACATACAGAGGGGCTGCTATTCTCTATAATATACACAGCGGCTGCTATTCTCTGTAATATACACAGGGGGTGCTATTCTCTATAATATACTCAGGGGCTACTATTCACCATAACATACACAGGGGCTGCTATTCTCTATAATATACTCAAGGACTGCTATTCTCTATAATATACACAGGGGCTGCTTTTCTCTGAAATATACACAGGGACTGCTATTCTCTATAATATACACAGGGGCTGCTTTTCTCTATAATATACACAGGGTCTGCTATTCTCTCTAATATACACAGGGTCTGCTGTTCTCTATAACAGACACAGGGGTTGCTATTCTCTGTAATATACACAAGGGCTGCTATTCTCTATAATATACACAGGGGCTGCTATTCTCTGTATTATACACAGGGGCAGCTATTCTCTATAACATACAAAGGGGCTGCTATTCTCTATAATATACACAGGGGCTGCTATTCTCTATAATATACACAGGGGCTGCTATTCTCTGTAATATACACAGGGGCAGCTACTCTCTAATATATACATAGGGGCCGCTATTCTCTATAATATACACAGGGGCTGCTATTCTCTGTAATATACACAGGGGCTGCTATTCTCTGTAATATACACAGGGGCAGCTATTATCTATAATATACAAAGGGGATGCTATTCTCTATACTATACACAGGGACTGCTATTCTCTATAATATACACAGGGACTGCTATTCTCTATAATATACACAGGGGCTGCTATTCTCTATAATATACACAGGGGCTGCTATTCTCTGTAATATACACAGGGGCAGCTATTGTCTATAACATACAAAGAGGCTGCTATTCTCTATAATATACAGAGGGGCTGCTATTCTCTATAATATACACAGGGACTGCTATTCTCTATAATATACACAGGGACTGCTATTCTCTATAATATACACAGGGACTGCTATTCTTTATAATATACACAGGGGCTGCTATTCCCTCTAATGTACTCAGGGGTTGCTATTCCCTATAATATACACAGGGACTGCTATTCTCTGTAATATACACAGGGACTGCTATTCTCTATAATATACACAGGGACTGCTATTCTCTGTAATATACACAGGGACTGCTATTCCCTATAATATACACAGGGACTGCTATTCTCTGAAATATACACAGGGACTGCTATTCTCTATAATATAAACAGGGGCTGCTATTCTCTGTAATATACACAGGGACTGCTATTCTCTATAATATACACAGGGGCTGCTATTCTCTATAATATACACAGGGGCTGCTATTCTCTATAATATACACAGGGGCTGCTATTCTCTGTACTAAACACAGGGACTGCTATTCTCTATAATATACACAGGGGCTGCTTTTCCCTCTAATATACACAGGGGCTGCTATTCCCTATAATATACACAGGGAATGCTTTTCTGTAATAAACACAGGGACTGCTATTCTCTATAATATACACAGGGACTGCTATTCTCTGTAATATACACAGGGACTGCTATTCCCTATAATATACACAGGGACTGCTATTCTCTGAAATATACACAGGGGCTGCAATTCTCTGTAATATACACAGGGACTGCTATTCCCTATAATATACACAGGGACTGCTATTCTCTGTAATATACACAGGGGCTGCTATTCTCTATAATACACAAAGGGACTGCTATTCTCTATAATATACACAGGGGCTGCTATTCTCTATAATATACAAGGGACTGCTATTCTCTGTAATATACACAGGGACTGCTATTCTGTATAATATACACAGGGGCTGCTATTCTCTATAATATACACAGGGGCTGCTATTCTCTATAATACACACAGGGGCTGCTGTTCTCTGTCAGATACACAGGGGCTGCTATTCTCTGTAATATACACAGGGGCTGCTGTAATCTGTCATATACACAGGGGCTGCTGTTCTCTGTCATATACACAGGGGCTGCTATTCTCTGTAATATAAACAGGGGCTGCTGTTCTCTGTCATATACACAGGGGCTACTGTTCTCTGTCATAAAAACAGGGGCTGCTATTCTCTATAATATACACAGGGGCTGCTATTCTCTATAATATACACAGTGGCTGCTATTCTCTATAATATACACAGGGGATGCTATTCTCTATAATATACACAGTGGCTGCTATTCTCTGTAATATACACAGGGGCAGCAGTTCTCTGTAATATACACAGGGGCTGCTGTTCTCTGTCATATACACAGGGGCTGCTATTCTCTGTAATATACACAGGGGCTGCTGTTCTCAGTCGTATACACAGGGGCTGCTGTTATCTGTCATATACACAGGGGCTGCTATTCTCTGTAATATACACAGGGGCTGCTATTCTCTATAATATACTCAGGGGCTACTATTCACTATAACATACACAGGGGCTGCTATTCTCTATAATATACACAGGGACTGCTATTCTCTATAATATACTCAGGGGCTACTATTCACTATAACATAGAGAGGGGCTGCTATTCTCTATAATATACACAGCGGCTGCTATTCTCTGTAATATACACAGGGGGTGCTATTCTCTATAATATACTCAGGGGCTACTATTCACCATAACATACACAGGGGCTGCTATTCTCTATAATATACTCAAGGACTGCTATTCTCTATAATATACACAGGGGCTGCTTTTCTCTGAAATATACACAGGGACTGCTATTCTCTATAATATACACAGGGGCTGCTTTTCTCTGTAATATACACAGGGTCTGCTATTCTCTATACTATACACAGGGTCTGCTGTTCTCTATAACAGACACAGGGGTTGCTATTCTCTGTAATATACACAGGGGCTGCTATTCTCTATAATATACACAGGGGCTGCTATTCTCTGTATTATACACAGGGGCAGCTATTCTCTATAACATACAAAGGGGCTGCTATTCTCTATAATATACACAGGGGCTGCTATTCTCTATAATATACACAGGGGCTGCTATTCTCTGTAATATACACAGGGGCAGCTACTCTCTAATATATACATAGGGGCCGCTATTCTCTATAATATACACAGGGGCTGCTATTCTCTGTAATATACACAGGGGCTGCTATTCTCTGTAATATACACAGGGGCAGCTATTATCTATAATATACAAAGGGGATGCTATTCTCTATAATATACACAGGGACTGCTATTCTCTATAATATACACAGGGACTGCTATTCTCTGTAATATACACAGGGGCTGCTATTCTCTATAATATACACAGGGGCTGCTATTCTCTGTAATATACACAGGGGCTGCTATTGTCTATAACATACAAAGAGGCTGCTATTCTCTATAATATACACAGGGGCTGCTATTCTCTATAATATACACAGGGGCTGCTATTCTCTATAATATACACAGGGACTGCTATTCTCTATAATATACACAGGGACTGCTATTCTTTATAATATACACAGGGGCTGCTATTCCCTCTAATGTACTCAGGGGTTGCTATTCCCTATAATATACACAGGGACTGCTATTCTCTGTAATATACACAGGGACTGCTATTCTCTATAATATACACAGGGACTGCTATTCTCTGTAATATACACAGGGACTGCTATTCCCTATAATATACACAGGGACTGCTATTCTCTGAAATATACACAGGGGCTGCTATTCTCTATAATATAAACAGGGGCTGCTATTCTCTGTAATATACACAGGGACTGCTATTCTCTATAATATACACAGGGGCTGCTATTCTCTATAATATACACAGGGGCTGCTATTCTCTATAATATACACAGGGGCTGCTATTGTCTATAATACACACAGGGACTGCTATTCTCTATAATATACACAGGGGCTGCTTTTCCCTCTAATATACACAGGGGCTGCTATTCCCTATAATATACACAGGACTGCTTTTCTGTAATAAACACAGGGACTGCTATTCTCTATAATATACACAGGGACTGCTATTCTCTGTAATATACACAGGGACTGCTATTCCCTATAATATACACAGGGACTGCTATTCTCTGAAATATACACAGGGGCTGCAATTCTCTGTAATATACACAGGGACTGCTATTCCCTATAATATACACAGGGACTGCTATTCTCTGTAATATACACAGGGGCTGCTATTCTCTATAATACACAAAGGGACTGCTATTCTCTATAATATACACAGGGGCTGCTATTCTCTATAATATACAAGGGACTGCTATTCTCTGTAATATACACAGGGACTGCTATTCTGTATAATATACACAGGGGCTGCTATTCTCTATAATATACACAGGGACTGCTAATCTCTATAATATACATAGGGGCTGCTATTCTCTATAATATACACATGGACTGCTATTCTATATAATATACACAGGGACTGCTATTCTCTATAATATACAGAGGAGCTGCTATTCCCTACAATATACACAGGGGCTGCTATTCCCTATAATATACACAGGGACTGCTATTCTCTGTAATATACACAGGGACTGCTATTCCCCATAATATACCCAGGGACTGAGATTCTCTGTAATATACACAGGAGCTGCTATTTTCTATAATACACACAAGGACTGCTATTCTCTATAATATACACAGGTACTGCTGTTCTCTATAATATACACAGGAGCTGCTATTCTCTGTAATATACACAGGGACTGCAATTCTCTATAATATACACAGGGGCTGCTATTCTCTATAACACACACGGGGGCTGCTATTCTCTACAATGTACTCAGGGGCTGCTATTCTCTATAATATACACAGGTACTGCTGTTCTCTATAATATAAACAGGGGCTGCTATTCTCTATAATATACAAGGGACTGCTATTCTCTGTAATATACACAGGGACTGCTATTCTGTATAATATACACAGGGGCTGCTATTCTCCATAATATACACAGGGACTGCTAATCTCTATAATATACATAGGGGCTGCTATTCTCTAAAATATACACAGGGGCTGCTATTCCCTATAATATACACAGGGACTGCTATTCTATATAATATACACAGGGACTGCTATTCTCTATAATATACACAGGGACTGCTATTCTCTGTAATATACACAGGGACTGCTATTCCCTATAATATACACAGGGACTGCTATTCTCTGAAATATACACAGGGGCTGCTATTCTCTATAATATAAACAGGGGCTGCTATTCTCTGTAATATACACAGGGACTGCTATTCTCTATAATATACACAGGGGCTGCTATTCTCTATAATATACACAGGGGCTGCTATTCTCTATAATACACACAGGGACTGCTATTCTCTATAATATACACAGGGGCTGCTTTTCCCTCTAATTTCCACAGGGGCTGCTATTCCCTATAATATACACAGGACTGCTTTTCTGTAATAAACACAGGGACTGCTATTCTCTATAATATACACAGGGACTGCTATTCTCTGTAATATACACAGGGACTGCTATTCCCTATAATATACACAGGGACTGCTATTCTCTGAAATATACACAGGGGCTGCAATTCTCTGTAATATACACAGGGACTGCTATTCCCTATAATATACACAGGGACTGCTATTCTCTGTAATATACACAGGGGCTGCTATTCTCTATAATACACAAAGGGACTGCTATTCTCTATAATATACACAGGGGCTGCTATTCTCTATAATATACACAGGGACTGCTATTCTCTATAATATACACAGGGGCTGCTATTCTCTATAATATACACAGGGGCTGCTATTCTCTATAATATACACAGGGGCTGCTATTCTCTATAATACACACAGGGACTGCTATTCTCTATAATATACACAGGGGCTGCTTTTCCCTCTAATTTCCACAGGGGCTGCTATTCCCTATAATATACACCGGGACTGCTTTTCTGTAATAAACACAGGGACTGCTATTCTCTATAATATACACAGGGACTGCTATTCTCTGTAATATACACAGGGACTGCTATTCCCTATAATATACACAGGGACTGCTATTCTCTGAAATATACACAGGGGCTGCGATTCTCTGTAATATACACAGGGACTGCTATTCCCTATAATATACACAGGGGCTGCTATTCTCTGTAATATACACAGGGGCTGCTATTCTCTATAATACACAAAGGGACTGCTATTCTCTATAATATACACAGGGACTGTTATTCTCTATAATATACAAGGGACTGCTATTCTCTGTAATATACACAGGGACTGCTATTCTGTATAATATACACAGGGGCTGCTATTCTCTATAATATACACAGGGGCTGCTATTCTCTATAATACACACAGGGGCTGCTGTTCTCTGTCAGATACACAGGGGCTGCTATTCTCTGTAATATACACAGGGGCTGCTGTAATCTGTCATATACACAGGGGCTGCTGTTCTCTGTCATATACACAGGGGCTGCTATTCTCTGTAATATAAACAGGGGCTGCTGTTCTCTGTCATATACACAGGGGCTACTGTTCTCTGTCATAAAAACAGGGGCTGCTATTCTCTATAATATACACAGGGGCTGCTATTCTCTATAATATACACAGTGGCTGCTATTCTCTATAATATACACAGGGGATGCTATTCTCTATAATATACAAAGGGGCTGCTGTTCTCTGTCATATACACAGGGGCTGCTATTCTCTGTAATATACACAGGGGCTGCTGTTCTCTGTCATATACACAGGGGCTGCTATTCTCTGTAATATACACAGGGGCTGCTGTTCTCAGTCGTATACACAGGGGCTGCTGTTATCTGTCATATACACAGGGGCTGCTATTCTCTGTAATATACACAGGGGCTGCTATTCTCTATAATATACTCAGGGGCTACTATTCACTATAACAGACACAGGGGCTGCTATTCTCTATAATATACACAGGGACTGCTATTCTCTATAATATACTCAGGGGCTACTATTCACTATAACATACAGAGGGGCTGCTATACTCTATAATATACACAGCGGCTGCTATTCTCTGTAATATACACAGGGGGTGCTATTCTCTATAATATACTCAGGGGCTACTATTCACCATAACATACACAGGGGCTGCTATTCTCTACAATATACTCAAGGACTGCTATTCTCTATAATATACACAGGGGCTGCTTTTCTCTGAAATATACACAGGGACTGCTATTCTCTATAATATACACAGGGGCTGCTTTTCTCTGTAATATACACAGGGTCTGCTATTCTCTATACTATACACAGGGTCTGCTGTTCTCTATAACAGACACAGGGGTTGCTATTCTCTGTAATATACACAAGGGCTGCTATTCTCTATAATATACACAGGGGCTGCTATTCTCTGTATTATACACAGGGGCAGCTATTCTCTATAACATACAAAGGGGCTGCTATTCTCTATAATATACACAGGGGCTGCTATTCTCTGTATTATACAGAGGGGCTGCTATTCTCTGTAATATACACAGGGGCAGCTACTCTCTAATATATACATAGGGGCCGCTATTCTCTATAATATACACAGGGGCTGCTATTCTCTGTATTATACACAGGGGCTGCTATTCTCTGTAATATACACAGGGGCAGCTATTATCTATAATATACAAAGGGGATGCTATTCTCTATAATATACACAGGGACTGCTATTCTCTATAATATACACAGGGACTGCTATTCTCTATAATATACACAGGGGCTGCTATTCTCTATAATATACACAGGGGCTGCTATTCTCTGTAATATACACAGGGGCAGCTATTGTCTATAACATACAAAGAGGCTGCTATTCTCTATAATATACAGAGGGGCTGCTATTCTCTATAATATACACAGGGACTGCTATTCTCTATAATATACACAGGGACTGCTATTCTCTATAATATACACAGGGACTGCTATTCTTTATAATATACACAGGGGCTGCTATTCCCTCTAATGTACACAGGGGTTGCTATTCCCTATAATATACACAGGGACTGCTATTCTCTGTAATATACACAGGGACTGCTATTCTCTATAATATACACAGGGACTGCTATTCTCTGTAATATACACAGGGACTGCTATTCCCTATAATATACACAGGGACTGCTATTCTCTATAATATACACAGGAGCTACTATTCTCTATAATATAAACAGGGGCTGCTATTCTCTGTAATATACACAGGGACTGCTATTCTCTATAATATACACAGGGGCTGCTATTCTCTATAATATACACAGGGGCTGCTATTCTCTATAATATACACAGGGGCTGCTATTCTCTATAATACACACAGGGACTGCTATTCTCTATAATATACACAGGGGCTGCTTTTCCCTCTAATTTCCACAGGGGCTGCTATTCCCTATAATATACACAGGACTGCTTTTCTGTAATAAACACAGGGACTGCTATTCTCTATAATATACACAGGGACTGCTATTCTCTGTAATATACACAGGGACTGCTATTCCCTATAATATACACAGGGACTGCTATTCTCTGAAATATACACAGGGGCTGCTATTCTCTGTAATATACACAGGGACTGCTATTCCCTATAATATACACAGGGGCAGCTATTCTCTGTAATATACACAGGGGCTGCTATTCTCTATAATACACAAAGGGACTGCTATTCTCTATAATATACACAGGGGCTGCTATTCTCTATAATATACAAGGGACTGCTATTCTCTGTAATATACACAGGGACTGCTATTCTGTATAATATACACAGGGGCTGCTATTCTCTATAATATACACAGGGACTGCTAATCTCTATAATATACATAGGGGCTGCTATTCTCTATAATATACACAGGGACTGCTATTCTATATAATATACACAGGGACTGCTATTCTCTATAATATACAGAGGAGCTGCTATTCCCTACAATATACACAGGGGCTGCTATTCCCTATAATATACACAGGGACTGCTATTCTCTGTAATATACACAGGGACTGCTATTCCCCATAATATACCCAGGGACTGAGATTCTCTGTAATATACACAGGGGCTGCTATTTTCTATAATACACACAAGGACTGCTATTCTCTATAATATACACAGGTACTGCTGTTCTCTATAATATACACAGGAGCTGCTATTCTCTGTAATATACACAGGGACTGCAATTCTCTATAATATACACAGGGGCTGCTATTCTCTATAACACACACGGGGGCTGCTATTCTCTACAATATACTCAGGCACTGCTATTCTCTATAATATACACAGGGACTGCTATTCTCTGAAATATACACAGGGGCTGCTATTCTCTATAATATACAAGGGACTGCTATTCTCTGTAATATACACAGGGACTGCTATTCTGTATAATATACACAGGGGCTGCTATTCTCCATAATATACACAGGGACTGCTAATCTCTATAATATACATAGGGGCTGCTATTCTCTAAAATATGCACAGGGGCTGCTATTCCCTATAATATACACAGGGACTGCTATTCTATATAATATACACAGGGACTGCTATTCTCTATAATATACACAGGGACTGCTATTCTCTGTAATATACACAGGGACTGCTATTCCCTATAATATACACAGGGACTGCTATTCTCTGAAATATACACAGGGGCTGCTATTCTCTATAATATAAACAGGGGCTGCTATTCTCTGTAATATACACAGGGACTGCTATTCTCTATAATATACACAGGGGCTGCTATTCTCTATAATATACACAGGGGCTGCTATTCTCTATAATATACACAGGGACTGCTATTCTCTATAATATACACAGGGGCTGCTTTTCCCTCTAATTTCCACAGGGGCTGCTATTCCCTATAATATACACAGGACTGCTTTTCTGTAATAAACACAGGGACTGCTATTCTCTATAATATACACAGGGACTGCTATTCTCTGTAATATACACAGGGACTGCTATTCCCTATAATATACACAGGGACTGCTATTCTCTGAAATATACACAGGGGCTGCAATTCTCTGTAATATACACAGGGACTGCTATTCCCTATAATATACACAGGGACTGCTATTCTCTGTAATATACACAGGGGCTGCTATTCTCTATAATACACACAGGGACTGCTATTCTCTATAATATACACAGGGGCTGCTATTCTCTATAATATACAAGGGACTGCTATTCTCTGTAATATACACAGGGACTGCTATTCTGTATAATATACACAGGGGCTGCTATTCTCTATAATATACACAGGGACTGCTAATCTCTATAATATACATAGGGGCTGCTATTCTCTATAATATACACATGGACTGCTATTCTATATAATATACACAGGGACTGCTATTCTCTATAATATACAGAGGAGCTGCTATTCCCTACAATATACACAGGGGCTGCTATTCCCTATAATATACACAGGGACTGCTATTCTCTGTAATATACACAGGGACTGCTATTCCCCATAATATACCCAGGGACTGAGATTCTCTGTAATATACACAGGAGCTGCTATTTTCTATAATACACACAAGGACTGCTATTCTCTATAATATACACAGGTACTGCTGTTCTCTATAATATACACAGGAGCTGCTATTCTCTGTAATATACACAGGGACTGCAATTCTCTATAATATACACAGGGGCTGCTATTCTCTATAACACACACGGGGGCTGCTATTCTCTACAATGTACTCAGGGGCTGCTATTCTCTATAATATACACAGGTACTGCTGTTCTCTATAATATACACAGGAGCTGCTATTTTTGTAATATACACAGTGACTGCTATTCTCTATAATATAAACAGGGGCTGCTATTCTCTATAATATACAAGGGACTGCTATTCTCTGTAATATACACAGGGACTGCTATTCTGTATAATATACACAGGGGCTGCTATTCTCTATAATATACACAGGGACTGCTAATCTCTATAATATACATAGGGGCTGCTATTCTCTAAAATATACACAGGGGCTGCTATTCCCTATAATATACACAGGGACTGCTATTCTATATAATATACACAGGGACTGCTATTCTCTATAATATACACAGGGACTGCTATTCTCTGTAATATACACAGGGACTGCTATTCCCTATAATATACACAGGGACTGCTATTCTCTGAAATATACACAGGGGCTGCTATTCTCTATAATATAAACAGGGGCTGCTATTCTCTGTAATATACACAGGGACTGCTATTCTCTGTAATATACACAGGGGCTGCTATTCTCTATAATATACAAGGGACTGCTATTCTCTGTAATATACACAGGGACTGCTATTCTGTATAATATACACAGGGGCTGCTATTCTCTATAATATACACAGGGACTGCTAATCTCTATAATATACATAGGGGCTGCTATTCTCTATAATATACACATGGACTGCTATTCTATATAATATACACAGGGACTGCTATTCTCTATAATATACAGAGGAGCTGCTATTCCCTACAATATACACAGGGGCTGCTATTCCCTATAATATACACAGGGACTGCTATTCTCTGTAATATACACAGGGACTGCTATTCCCCATAATATACCCAGGGACTGAGATTCTCTGTAATATACACAGGAGCTGCTATTTTCTATAATACACACAAGGACTGCTATTCTCTATAATATACACAGGTACTGCTGTTCTCTATAATATACACAGGAGCTGCTATTCTCTGTAATATACACAGGGACTGCAATTCTCTATAATATACACAGGGGCTGCTATTCTCTATAACACACACGGGGGCTGCTATTCTCTACAATGTACTCAGGGGCTGCTATTCTCTATAATATACACAGGTACTGCTGTTCTCTATAATATAAACAGGGGCTGCTATTCTCTATAATATACAAGGGACTGCTATTCTCTGTAATATACACAGGGACTGCTATTCTGTATAATATACACAGGGGCTGCTATTCTCTATAATATACACAGGGACTGCTAATCTCTATAATATACATAGGGGCTGCTATTCTCTAAAATATACACAGGGGCTGCTATTCCCTATAATATACACAGGGACTGCTATTCTATATAATATACACAGGGACTGCTATTCTCTATAATATACACAGGGACTGCTATTCTCTGTAATATACACAGGGACTGCTATTCCCTATAATATACACAGGGACTGCTATTCTCTGAAATATACACAGGGGCTGCTATTCTCTATAATATAAACAGGGGCTGCTATTCTCTGTAATATACACAGGGACTGCTATTCTCTATAATATACACAGGGGCTGCTATTCTCTATAATATATACAGGGGCTGCTATTCTCTATAATATACACAGGGGCTGCTATTCTCTATAATACACACAGGGACTGCTATTCTCTATAATATACACAGGGGCTGCTTTTCCTCTAATTTCCACAGGGGCTGCTATTCCCTATAATATACACAGGACTGCTTTTCTGTAATAAACACAGGGACTGCTATTCTCTATAATATACACAGGGACTGCTATTCTCTGTAATATACACAGAGACTGCTATTCCCTATAATATACACAGGGACTGCTATTCTCTGAAATATACACAGGGGCTGCAATTCTCTGTAATATACACAGGGACTGCTATTCCCTATAATATACACAGGGACTGCTATTCTCTGTAATATACACAGGGGCTGCTATTCTCTATAATACACAAAGGGACTGCTATTCTCTATAATATACACAGGGGCTGCTATTCTCTATAATATACAAGGGACTGCTATTCTCTGTAATATACACAGGGACTGCTATTCTGTATAATATACACAGGGGCTGCTATTCTCTATAATATACACAGGGACTGCTAATCTCTATAATATACATAGGGGCTGCTATTCTCTATAATATACACAGGGACTGCTATTCTATATAATATACACAGGGACTGCTATTCTCTATAATATACAGAGGAGCTGCTATTCCCTACAATATACACAGGGGCTGCTATTCCCTATAATATACACAGGGACTGCTATTCTCTGTAATATACACAGGGACTGCTATTCCCCATAATATACCCAGGGACTGAGATTCTCTGTAATATACACAGGGGCTGCTATTTTCTATAATACACACAAGGACTGCTATTCTCTATAATATACACAGGTACTGCTGTTCTCTATAATATACACAGGAGCTGCTATTCTCTGTAATATACACAGGGACTGCAATTCTCTATAATATACACAGGGTCTGCTATTCTCTATAACACACACGGGGGCTGCTATTCTCTACAATGTACTCAGGGGCTGCTATTCTCTATAATATACACAGGTACTGCTGTTCTCTATAATATACACAGGAGCTGCTATTTTTGTAATATACACAGTGACTGCTATTCTCTATAATATAAACAGGGGCTGCTATTCTCTATAATATACAAGGGACTGCTATTCTCTGTAATATACACAGGGACTGCTATTCTGTATAATATACACAGGGGCTGCTATTCTCTATAATATACACAGGGACTGCTAATCTCTATAATATACATAGGGGCTGCTATTCTCTAAAATATACACAGGGGCTGCTATTCCATATAATATACACAGGGACTGCTATTCTATATAATATACACAGGGACTGCTATTCCCTAAAATATACAGAGGAGCTGCTATTCCCTACAATATACACAGGGGCTGCTATTCCCTATAATATACACAGGGACTGCTATTCTCTGTAATATACACAGGGACTGCTATTCCCTATAATATACACAGGGACTGCTATTCTCTGAAATATACACAGGGGCTGCTATTCTCTATAATATAAACAGGGGCTGCTATTCTCTGTAATATACACAGGGACTGCTATTCTCTGTAATATACACAGGGGCTGCTATTCTCTATAATATACAAGGGACTGCTATTCTCTGTAATATACACAGGGACTGCTATTCTGTATAATATACACAGGGGCTGCTATTCCCTACAATATACACAGGGGCTGCTATTCCCTATAATATACACAGGGGCTGCCTTTCCCTCTAATTTCCACAGGGGCTGCTATTCCCTATAATATACACAGGACTGCTTTTCTGTAATAAACACAGGGACTGCTATTCTCTATAATATACACAGGGACTGCTATTCTCTGTAATATACACAGGGACTGCTATTCCCTATAATATACACAGGGACTGCTATTCTCTGAAATATACACAGGGGCTGCAATACTCTGTAATATACACAGGGACTGCTATTCCCTATAATATACACAGGGACTGCTATTCTCTGTAATATACACAGGGGCTGCTATTCTCTATAATACACACAGGGACTGCTATTCTCTATAATATACACAGGGGCTGCTATTCTCTATAATATACAAGGGACTGCTATTCTCTGTAATATACACAGGGACTGCTATTCTGTATAATATACACAGGGGCTGCTATTCTCTATAATATACACAGGGACTGCTAATCTCTATAATATACATAGGGGCTGCTATTCTCTATAATATACACAGGGGCTGCTATTCTATATAATATACACAGGGACTGCTATTCTCTATAATATACAGAGAGGCTGCTATTCCCTACAATATACACAGGGGCTGCTATTCCCTATAATATACACAGGGACTGCTATTCTCTGTAATATACACAGGGACTGCTATTCCCCATAATATACCCAGGGACTGAGATTCTCTGTAATATACACAGGGGCTGCTATTTTCTATAATACACACAAGGACTGCTATTCTCTATAATATACACAGGTACTGCTGTTCTCTATAATATACACAGGAGCTGCTATTCTCTGTAATATACACAGGGACTGCAATTCTCTATAATATACACAGGGGCTGCTATTCTCTATAACACACACGGGGGCTGCTATTCTCTACAATATACTCAGGGGCTGCTATTCTCTATAATATACACAGGTACTGCTGTTCTCTATAATATACACAGGAGCTGCTATTCTTTGTAATATACACAGGGACTGCTATTCTCTATAATATAAACAGGGGCTGCTATTCTCTATAATATACAAGGGACTGCTATTCTCTGTAATATACACAGGGACTGCTATTCTGTATAATATACACAGGGGCTGCTATTCTCTATAATATACACAGGGACTGCTAATCTCTATAATATACATAGGGGCTGCTATTCTCTAAAATATACACAGGGGCTGCTATTCCCTATAATATACACAGGGACTGCTATTCTATATAATATACACAGGGACTGCTATTCTCTATAATATACAGAGGAGCTGCTATTCCCTACAATATACACAGGGGCTGCTATTCCCTATAATATACACAGGGACTGCTATTCTCTGTAATATACCCAGGGACTGCTATTCCCCATAATATACCCAGGGACTGAGATTCTCTGTAATATACACAGGGGCTGCTATTTTCTATAATACACACAAGGACTGCTATTCTCTATAATATACACAGGGACTGCTGTTCTCTATAATATACACAGGAGCTGCTATTCTCTGTAATATACACAGGGACTGCTATTCTCTATAATATACACAGGGGCTGCTATTCTCTATAATATACACAGGGGCTGCTATTCTCTATAATATACACAGGGGCTGCTATTCTCTATAATATACACAGGGCTGCTATTCTCTGTAATATACACAGGGGCTGCTATTCTCTATAATATACTCAGGGGCTACTATTCACTATAACATACACAGGGGCTGCTATTCTCTATAATATACACAAGGGACTGCTATTCTCTATAATATACACAGGGGCTGCTTTTCTCTGAAATATACACAGGGACTGCTATTCTCTATAATATACACAGGGGCTGCTTTTCTCTGTAATATACACAGGGTCTGCTATTCTCTATAATATACACAGGGGCTGCTATTCTCTATAATATACACAGGGGTTTGCTATTCTCTGTAATATACACAAGGGCTGCTATTCTCTATAATATACACAGGGGCTGCTATTCTCTGTAATATACACAGGGGCTGCTATTCTCTATAACATACACAGGGGCTGCTATTCTCTATAATATACACAGGGGCTGCTATTCTCTATAATATACACAGGGGCTGCTATTCTCTGTAATATACACAGGGGCTGCTATTCTCTAATAATATACACTAGGGGCCTGCTATTCTCTATAATATACACAGGGGCTGCTATTCTCTGTAATATACACAGGGGCTGCTATTCTCTGTAATATACACAGGGGCTGCTATTCTCTATAATATACACAGGGGCTGCTATTCTCTATAATATACACAGGGACTGCTATTCTCTATAATATACACAGGGACTGCTATTCTCTATAATATACACAGGGGCTGCTATTCTCTATAATATACACAGGGGCTGCTATTCTCTGTAATATACACAGGGGCTGCTATTCTCTATAATATACACAGGGCTGCTATTCTCTATAATATACACAGGGGCTGCTATTCTCTATAATATACACAGGGACTGCTATTCTCTATAATATACACAGGGACTGCTATTCTCTATAATATACACAGGGACTGCTATTCTCTATAATATACACAGGGGCTGCTATTCTCTATAATATACACAGGGGCTGCTATTCTCTATAATATACACAGGGACTGCTATTCTCTGTAATATACACAGGGACTGCTATTCTCTGTAATATACACAGGGGCTGCTATTCTCTATAATATACACAGGGGCTGCTATTCTCTATAATATACACAGGGGCTGCTATTCTCTATAATATACACAGGGCTGCTATTCTCTATAATATACACAGGGGCTGCTATTCTCTATAATATACACAGGGGCTGCTATTCTCTATAATATACACAGGGACTGCTATTCTCTGTAATATACACAGGGACTGCTATTCTCTATAATATAAACAGGGGCTGCTATTCTCTATAACATACATAGTGACTGCTTTTCTCTATAATATACACAGTGGCTGCTATTCCCTATAAAATACAAAGGGGCTGCTATTCTCTATTATAGAAACAGGGACTGCTATTCTCTATAATATACACAGTGTTGTTATTCTCTATAATATACACAGGGACTGCTATTCTCTATAATATACACAGGGACTGCTATTCTCTATAATATACACAGGGGCTGCTATTCTCTATAATATACACAGGGACTGCTATTCTCTATAATATACACAGGGGCTGCTATTCTCTATAATATACACAGGGGCTAATATTCTCTATAATATACACAGGGACTGCTATTCTCTGTAATATACACAGGGGCTGCTATTCTCTATAATATACACAGGGACTGCTATTCTCTATAATATACACAGGGGCTGCTATTCTCTATAATATACACAGGGACTGCTATTCTCTATAATATACACAGGGGCTGCTATTCTCTATAATATACACAGGGGCTGCTATTCTCTATAATATACACAGGGACTGCTATTCTCTGTAATATACACAGGGGCTGCTATTCTCTATAATATACACAGGGGCTGCTATTCTCTGTAATATACACAGGGGCTGCTATTCTCTATAATATACACAGGGGCTGCTATTCTCTATAATATACAAAGGGGCTAATATTCTCTATAATATACACAGGGACTGCTATTCTCTGTAATATACACAGGGGCTGCTATTCTCTATAATATACACGGGGACTGCTATTCTCTATAATATACACAGGGACTGCTATTCTCTATAATATACACAGGGACTGCTATTCTCTATAATATACACAGGGGCTGCTATTCTCTATAATATACACAGGGGCTGCTATTCTCTATAATATACACAGGGGCTGCTATTCTCTATAATATACACAGCGGCTGCTATTCTCTATAATATACACAGGGGCTGCTATTCTCTATAATATACACAGGGACTGCTATTCTCTATAATATACACAGGGACTGCTATTCTCTATAATATACACAGGGGCTGCTATTCTCTATAATATACACAGGGGCTGCTATTCTCTATAATATACACAGGGACTGCTATTCTCTATAATATACACAGGAGCTGCTATTCTCTATAATATACACAGGGACTGCTATTCTCTATAATATACACAGGGGCTGCTATTCTCTATAATATACACAGGGACTGCTATTCTCTGTAATATACACAGGGACTGCTATTCTCTATAATATACACAGGGGCTGCTATTCTCTATAATATACACAGGGACTGCTAATCTCTATAATATACATAGGGGCTGCTATTCTCTAAAATATACACAGGGGCTGCTATTCCCTATAATATACACAGGGACTGCTATTCTATATAATATACACAGGGACTGCTATTCTCTATAATATACAGAGGAGCTGCTATTCCCTACAATATACACAGGGGCTGCTATTCCCTATAATATACACAGGGGCTGCTTTTCCCTCTAATTTCCAAAGGGGCTGCTATTCCCTATAATATACACAGGACTGCTTTTCTGTAATAAACACAGGGACTGCTATTCTCTATAATATACACAGGGACTGCTATTCTCTGTAATATACACAGGGACTGCTATTCCCTATAATATACACAGGGACTGCTATTCTCTGAAATATACACAGGGGCTGCAATACTCTGTAATATACACAGGGACTGCTATTCCCTATAATATACACAGGGACTGCTATTCTCTGTAATATACACAGGGGCTGCTATTCTCTATAATACACACAGGGACTGCTATTCTCTATAATATACACAGGGGCTGCTATTCTCTATAATATACAAGGGACTGCTATTCTCTGTAATATACACAGGGACTGCTATTCTGTATAATATACACAGGGGCTGCTATTCTCTATAATATACACAGGGACTGCTAATCTCTATAATATACATAGGGGCTGCTATTCTCTATAATATACACAGGGACTGCTATTCTATATAATATACACAGGGACTGCTATTCTCTATAATATACAGAGGAGCTGCTATTCCCTACAATATACACAGGGGCTGCTATTCCCTATAATATACACAGGGACTGCTATTCTCTGTAATATACACAGGGACTGCTATTCCCCATAATATACCCAGGGACTGAGATTCTCTGTAATATACACAGGGGCTGCTATTTTCTATAATACACACAAGGACTGCCATTCTCTATAATATACACAGGTACTGCTGTTCTCTATAATATACACAGGAGCTGCTATTCTCTGTAATATACACAGGGACTGCAATTCTCTATAATATACACAGGGGCTGCTATTCTCTATAACACACACGGGGGCTGCTATTCTCTACAATGTACTCAGGGGCTGCTATTCTCTATAATATACACAGGTACTGCTGTTCTCTATAATATACACAGGAGCTGCTATTTTTGTAATATACACAGTGACTGCTATTCTCTATAATATAAACAGGGGCTGCTATTCTCTATAATATACAAGGGACTGCTATTCTCTGTAATATACACAGGGACTGCTATTCTGTATAATATACACAGGGGCTGCTATTCTCTATAATATACACAGGGACTGCTAATCTCTATAATATACATAGGGGCTGCTATTCTCTAAAATATACACAGGGGCTGCTATTCCCTATAATATACACAGGGACTGCTATTCTATATAATATACACAGGGACTGCTATTCTCTATAATATACAGAGGAGCTGCTATTCCCTACAATATACACAGGGGCTGCTATTCCCTATAATATACACAGGGACTGCTATTCTCTGTAATATACCCAGGGACTGCTATTCCCCATAATATACCCAGGGACTGAGATTCTCTGTAATATACACAGGGGCTGCTATTTTCTATAATACACACAAGGACTGCTATTCTCTATAATATACACAGGTACTGCTGTTCTCTATAATATACACAGGAGCTGCTATTCTCTGTAATATACACAGGGACTGCAATTCTCTATAATATACACAGGGGCTGCTATTCTCTATAACACACACGGGGGCTGCTATTCTCTACAATGTACTCAGGGGCTGCTATTCTCTATAATATACACAGGTACTGCTGTTCTCTATAATATACACAGGAGCTGCTATTTTTGTAATATACACAGGGACTGCTATTCTCTATTAAATACACAGGGGCTGCTAGTGTCTGTAATATACACAGGGGCTGCTGTTCTCAGTAGTACACACAGGGACTGCTATTCTCTATAATATACACAGGGGCTGCTATACTGTATAATATACACGGGGACGGTTATTCTCTGTAATATACATCTGGGACTGCTATTCTCTATAATATACACAGGGGCTGCTATTCTCTATAATATACACAGGGGCTGCTATTCTCTATAATATACACAGGGGCTGCTATTCTCTATAATATACACAGGGACTGCTATTCTCTATAATATACACAGGGACTGCTATTCTCTATAATATACACAGGGGCTGCTATTCTTTATAATATACACAGGGGCTGCTATTCTCTATAATATACACAGGGGCTGCTATTCTCTGTAATATAAACAGGGACTGCAATTCTCTATAATATACACAGGGGCTGCTATTCTCTATAATATACACAGGAGCTGCTATTCTCTATAATATACACAGGGACTGCTATTCTCTATAATATACACAGGGGCTGCTATTCTCTGTAATATACACAGGGACTGCTATTCTCTATAATATACACAGGGTCTGCTATTCTCTATAATATACACAGGGGCTGCTATTCTCTATAATATACACAGGGTCTGCTATTCTCTATAATATACACAGGGGCTGCTATTCTCTGTAATATACACAGGGGCTGCTATTCTCTATAATATACACAGGGACTGCTATTCTCTATAATATACACAGGGGCTGCTATTCTCTATAATATACACAGGGGCTGCTATTCTCTATAATATACACAGGGGCTGCTATTCTCTATAATATACACAGGGGCTGCTATTCTCTATAATATACACAGGGGCTGCTATTCTCTGTAATATACACAGGGGCTGCTATTCTCTGTAATATACACAGGGGCTGCTATTCTCTATAATATACACAGGGGCTGCTATTCTCTATAATATACACAGGGACTGCTATTCTCTGTAATATACACAGGGGCTGCTATTCTCTATAATATACACAGGGGCTGCTATTCTCTATAATATACACCGGGGATGCTATTCTCTATAATATACACAGGGGCTGCTATTCTCTATAATATACACAGGGACTGCTATTCTCTATAATATACACAGGGGCTGCTATTCTCTATAATATACACAGGGACTGCTATTCTCTGTAATATACACAGGGACTGCTATTCTCTATAATATACACAGGGGCTGCTATTCTCTATAATATACACAGGGACTGCTATTCTCTATAATATACACAGGGGCTGCTATTCTCTATAATATACACAGGGACTGCTATTCTATATAATATACACAGGGACTGCTATTCTCTATAATATACAGAGGAGCTGCTATTCCCTACAATATACACAGGGGCTGCTATTCCCTATAATATACACAGGGACTGCTATTCTCTGTAATATACACAGGGACTGCTATTCCCATAATATACCCAGGGACTGAGATTCTCTGTAATATACACAGGGGCTGCTATTTTCTATAATACACACAGGGGCTGCTATTCTCTATAATATACACAGGTACTGCTGTTCTCTATAATATACACAGGAGCTGCTATTCTCTGTAATATACACAGGGACTGCAATTCTCTATAATATACACAGGGGCTGCTATTCTCTATAACACACACCGGGGCTGCTATTCTCTACAATGTACTCAGGGGCTGCTATTCTCTATAATATACACAGGTACTGCTGTTCTCTATAATATACACAGGAGCTGCTATTTTTGTAATATACACAGGGACTGCTATTCTCTATAATATAAACAGGGGCTGCTATTCTCTATAATATACAAGGGACTGCTATTCTCTGTAATATACACAGGGACTGCTATTCTGTATAATATACACAGGGGCTGCTATTCTCTATAATATACACAGGGGCTGCTATTCTCTATAATATACACAGGGGCTGCTATTCTCTATAATATACACAGGGGCTGCTATTCTCTATAATATACACAGGGGCTGCTATTCTCTATAATATACACAGGGGCTGCTATTCTCTATAATATACACAGGGGCTGCTATTCTCTATAATATACACAGGGACTGCTATTCTCTATAATATACACAGGGGCTGCTATTCTCTGTAATATACACAGGGGCTGCTATTCTCTATAATATACACAGGGGCTGCTATTCTCTATAATATACACAGGGGCTGCTATTCTCTGTAATATACACAGGGCTGCTATTCTCTATAATATACACAGGGGCTGCTATTCTCTGTAATATACACAGGGGCTGCTATTCTCTATAATATACACAGGGGCTGCTATTCTCTATAATATACACAGGGGCTGCTATTCTCTATAATATACACAGGGGCTGCTATTCTCTGTAATATACACAGGGGCTGCTATTCTCTATAATATACACAGGGGCTGCTATTCTCTATAATATACACAGGGGCTGCTATTCTCTATAATATACACAGGGGCTGCTATTCTCTATAATATACACAGGGGCTGCTATTCTCTATAATATACACAGGGGCTGCTATTCTCTATAATATACACAGGGACTGCTATTCTCTATAATATACACAGGGACTGCTATTCTCTATAATATACACAGGGGCTGCTATTCTCTATAATATACACAGGGGCTGCTATTCTCTGTAATATACACAGGGGCTGCTATTCTCTATAATATACACAGGGGCTGCTATTCTCTATAATATACACAGGGGCTGCTATTCTCTATAATATACACAGGGGCTGCTATTCTCTATAATATACACAGGGGCTGCTATTCTCTATAATATACACAGGGACTGCTATTCTCTATAATATACACAGGGGCTGCTATTCTCTATATATACACAGGGGCTGCTATTCTCTATAATATACACAGGGACTGCTATTCTCTGTAATATACACAGGGACTGCTATTCTCTATAATATACACAGGGGCTGCTATTCTCTATAATATACACAGGGGCTGCTATTCTCTATAATATACACAGGACTGCTATTCTCTATAATATACACAGGGACTGCTATTCTCTATAATATACAGAGAGGCTGCTTTTCCCTCTAATATACACAGGGGCTGCTATTCCCTATAATATACACCGGGACTGCTTTTCTGTAATAAACACAGGGACTGCTATTCTCTATAATATACACAGGGACTGCTATTCTCTATAATATACACAGGGACTGCTATTCTCTGAAATATACACAGGGGCTGCAATTCTCTGTAATATACACAGGGACTGCTATTCCCTATAATATACACAGGGACTGCTATTCTCTGTAATATACACAGGGGCTGCTATTCTCTATAATACACACAGGGACTGCAATTCTCTATAATATACACAGGGGCTGCTATTCTCTATAATATACAAGGGACTGCTATTCTCTGTAATATACACAGGGACTGCTATTCTGTATAATATACACAGGGGCTGCTATTCTCTATAATATACACAGGGACTGCTAATCTCTATAATATACATAGGGGCTGCTATTCTCTATAATATACACAGGGACTGCTATTCTATATAATATACACAGGGACTGCTATTCTCTATAATATACAGAGGAGCTGCTATTCCCTACAATATACACAGGGGCTGCTATTCCCTATAATATACACAGGGACTGCTATTCTCTGTAATATACACAGGGACTGCTATTCCCATAATATACACAGGGACTGAGATTCTCTGTAATATACACAGGGGCTGCTATTCTCTATAATACACACTGGGACTGCTATTCTCTATAATATACACAGGTACTGCTGTTCTCTATAATATACACAGGAGCTGCTATTCTCTGTAATATACACAGGGACTGCAATTCTCTATAATATACACAGGGGCTGCTATTCTCTATAACACACACGGGGCTGCTATTCTCTACAATATACTCAGGGGCTGCTATTCTCTATAATATACACAGGGACTGCTATTCTCTATAATATACACAGGAGCTGCTATTCTCTAAAATATACACAGGGACTGCTATTCTCTATAATATACACAGGGACTGCTATTCTCTATAATATACACAGGGGCTGCTATTCTCTATAATATACACAGGGGCTGCTATTCTCTATAATATACACAGGGGCTGCTATTCTCTATAATATACACAGGGACTGCTATTCTCTATAATATACACAGGGACTGCTATTCTCTGTAATATACACAGGGGCTGCTATTCTCTATAATATACACAGGGCTGCTATTCTCTATAATATACACAGGGACTGCTATTCTCTATAATATACACAGGGCTGCTATTCTCTATAATATACACAGGGACTGCTATTCTCTATAATATACACAGGGGCTGCTATTCTCTATAATATACACAGGGGCTGCTATTCTCTATAATATACACAGGGACTGCTATTCTCTATAATATACACAGGAGCTGCTATTCTCTGTAATATACACAGGGACTGCTATTCTCTATAATATACACAGGGCTGCTATTCTCTATAATATACACAGGGGCTGCTATTCTCTATAATATACACAGGGACTGCTATTCTCTATAATATACACAGGGGCTGCTATTCTCTATAATATACACAGGGACTGCTATTCTCTATAATATACACAGGGACTGCTATTCTCTATAATATACACAGGGGCTGCTATTCTCTATAATATACACAGGGGCTGCTATTCTCTGTAATATACACAGGGACTGCTATTCTCTATAATATACACAGGGGCTGCTATTCTCTATAATATACACAGGGGCTGCTATTCTCTATAATATACACAGGGGCTGCTATTCTCTATAATATACACAGGGGCTGCTATTCTCTATAATATACACAGGGATTGCTATTCTCTATAATATACACAGGGACTGCTATTCTCTATAATATACACAGGGACTGCTATTCTCTATAATATACACAGGGACTGCTATTCTCTATAATATACACAGGGACTGCTATTCTCTGTAATATACACAGGGACTGCTATTCTCTATAATATACACAGGGACTGCTATTCTCTATAATATACACAGGGACTGCTATTCTCTATAATATACACAGGGGCTGCTATTCTCTATAATATACACAGGGACTGCTATTCTCTATAATATACACAGGGGCTGCTATTCTCTATAATATACACAGGGACTGCTATTCTCTATAATATACACAGGGGCTGTTATTCTCTAATATATACACAGGGGCTGCTATTCTCTATAATATACACAGGGGCTGCTATTCTCTATAATATACACAGGGACTTCAATTCTCTATAATATACACAGGGACTGCTATTCTCTATAATATACACAGGGACTGCTATTCTCTATAATATACACAGGGCTGCTATTCTCTATAATATACACAGGGGCTGCTATTCCCTATAATATACACAGGGACTGCTATTCTCTATAATATACACAGGGACTGCTATTCTCTATAATATACAAAGCGGCTGCTATTCTCTATAATATACACAGGGGCTGCTATTCTCTATAATATACACAGGGGCTGCTATTCTCTATAATATACACAGGGGACTGCTATTTCTCTATAATATACACAGGGACTGCTATTCTCTTAATATACACAGGGACTGCTATTCTCTAGTAATATCCACAGAGGGCTGCTATTCTCTATAACATACAACAGGGACTGCTATTCTCTATAAATATACAAGGGTCTGCTAGTTCTCTAAATACTGACACAGGGGCTTGCTATCTCTAGTAATATACAAAGGGGACTGCTATTCTATATAATATACACAGGGGACTGCTATTTCTATATATATACACAGGGGACTGCTATTCTCATAA